>NC_056763.1:9659934-9954934 GCF_018687715.1 Carya illinoinensis
CATAGAGAAACTACCACCTCCAAAGAATGTGAAGGGAATCAGAAGTTTTCTGGGACATGCGGGATTTTATAGAAGATTTATCAAGGATTTTTCTAAACTCTCTAAACCTTTATGTAATCTTCTTGAGAAAAATTCTGCATTTGACTTTGATGTTATTTGTTTGCAGGCCTTTAATGCACTCAAAGAGAAGCTAATTTCAGCACCAATTGTGATTGTGCCTGATTGGAGTCAACCTTTTGAAGTCATGTGCGATGCAAGTGACTTTGCAATTGGAGCAGTGTTGGGGCAAAGGCGAGACAAGCTGTTTAGAGCCATCTATTATGCAAGCTGAACATTGAATGAAGCTCAGTTGAATTATACGACAACTGAGAAGGAGATGCTTGCTGTGGTATTTTCTTGTGACAAATTTCGGTCTTATCTCATTAGGACAAAGGTGATAGTGTTCACTGACCGTGCAGCTCTTCGCTATTTGTTTGGCAAGAAGGATGCTAAGCCAAGACTAATTCGTTGGATCCTCCTTCTTCAAGAATTTGACTTGGAGATTCGAGACAAGAAGTGATAGTGAAAATTTAGTGGCTGACCATCTCTCTCGGTTAGAGCAAGAGGAAGAAAGACCAGATTCAGTGGTCCAAGAGGCACTCCCTGATGAGCAGTTGTTTGCATGTGAGATCAAGCTTCCGTGGTATGCTGATATTGTTAATTATCTAGCTTGTAAAGTTTTACCACCTGATCTTACTTACCATCAATGTAAGAAATTTTTGCATGATGTGAATCATTATCTTTGGGATGAGCCTTTATTGTTTAAAAGATGCCCTGATCAAATCATTAGAAGATGTGTGCCGGAAGAAGAGATGCAAGACATCCTCCATCATTGCCATTCCTCATCATATGGAGGACACTTTGGAGCCACCCGTACAGCAGCTAAGGTACTTCAAAGTGGGTTCTTTTGGCCTTCCATTTTTTGTGATAGTTACACTTTGGTGAAAACTTGTGATCGGTGCCAACGTATGGGAAATATTTCAAGGCGTCATGAGTTACCATTGAAAGGTATCTTAGAAGTTGAGTTGTTTGATGTTTGGGGAATAGATTTTATGGGGCATTTTCCTCCTTCTTTTGGTTTTGCTTATATCTTATTAGCAGTTGACTATGTGTCAAAATGGGTGGAAGCAATTGCTACAACAACAAATGATGCAAAGGTAGTGCTCAAATTTCTGCACAAGAACATATTTACAAGATTTGGCACTCCACGAGCTATTATTAGTGATGAAGGGACTCACTTTTGCAACAAGTTGTTTGAGAATCTTCTTTCTAAATATGGCGTGAAACAAGATAGCACTTGCTTACCATCCTCAAACTAATGGTCAAGCTGAAATTTCAAATAGAGAGATCAAGAACATCCTTGAGAAGACGGTCAAAATCAATAGAAAGGATTGGGCGAAGAAGCTTGATGATGCTTTGTGGGCATACCGTACACCCTTTAAAACACCTATCGGGATGTCTCCATACCGATTAGTGTTTGGAAAGGCATGTCATCTTCCTGTAGAGTTGGATCATAGAGCTTATTGGGCTGTAAAAAAGTTTAATTTTGATTTGAAGGCAGCAGGTGAAAAGCGACTTCTTCAATTGAATGAGATGGAAGAGTTCCGGAATGATGCATATGAAAATGCAAAGATCTATAAAGAAAAGACGAAGAAGTGGCATGACAAACAGATTCTTAGGCGAGAGTTTGCTCCAGGACAACAAGTTTTACTCTTCAATTCACGACTCAAACTCTTTCCAGGAAAGTTGAAATCAAGATGGACGGGGCCTTATACAATTCATGAAGTTTTCTCTTTTGGAGCAGTAGATTTGAAGGACAAGACAGGGAATATTTTCAGAGTTAATGGTCAGAGATTGAAGCACTACTATGGAGAGCAAATGGAGAGGAACTATGCATTTATTCCTCTTGGAGATCGTAATTGATGATCATTGAAAAGTCTGGCTGTAGACTTTAAAACAAGCGCTTATAGGAGGCAACCCATAGATCTATCTTTCTTTCTTTCATTTATTTTATTATTTTTATTTATTTAAGTTTTAATAAATTGGTTTTTGATGCAGGATTATTTAGCAAGAATAAAGAGCTGAAAAATTCTAATCTACGGAAGATTCACCATGAAACCTGGGAAGTTCTTTTATTTCTTCAATCCTTTTTACTTTTGTATTACAATGAGGACATTGTTTAGTTTAAGTTTGGGGGTGTAAACTCTTATAATCATTTGATCCTCTTGTTTTCTAAGTCTTGGGTTGTTGATGGGTTGTTTGATTCTCTTACCAAGTATGCATTGGAGTAAGATTGAATTCTCTATGACTCTGAAATTTGTGATTGAAGATGGTTTTGAGAAAAATTTTCAAAAATTTATTTTATGTTGATTACGCCCAAAGAATAACGCGGTAGTTGTAGCACAGCTTTGGGGTGTCGATTCCACAAGGAGACAAATTAAAAGAATAGCAAGAGGAACAAAGAATCTCAAGAAAAATATTAAATAAGTAATAGAGAATAAAGATTAACTTTAAATGTAAATTAAAGTGAAGCAATGTGATTAACGGAAAAAGTACTCAAATTTGACGAACAGTAGAGCGTCAGGAATCCCTTACACAAATCTGGTATTTTAATTATTCTTAATTCACTGGATAACTCAATTAGGAACTCAATTCTCAAAATTCTCAATTGGAAGGTATAGATTTATAAACCAGACTTAAATCAAATGTAACCCTTTGAAAAAGCATTCACCACTTTTAAAAAAACGTAAATTACTACCCCTATTGAGAAAATCCAATGATGACAATATACTCAAGGAGCGATATTGCAGCAAAAAACTAAATCAATATAGATAAATAATTGATCCAAACATAATCAAAAAACTAATCCATTCAATAGAAAAAGCATGACTGAATCCATAAACAGAATAAATTCTATGATTATTCGGAAAAGAAAATATCAACGATGAATTGAGAATGATAAAACAAAAGAGTTTTAGCAATTGAAGATCAAATACATGAAGTAAAAATAAATTAGAAATACCATCTAATGTGCAAGTTCATCCTTAACCCTACTTGAGAATTTAGTTACCCATAAATATAATGGACAACAAAAATCTCCAGAGAAAACTGAAGCGAACGGTGGCCATGGAAGTGATTTTCTCCTCTCTTCAGATCTGCCTCTTGTGCCTCTTCCCCCCTTCCATTTCGTGCTAATGATATGCTTATATAGGGTAAGAAAGAAACCCTAATGTTCTCTTGATTTCCGCATAAAAAAATCGCCTAAATTTTAAGACTTATCTTGGCAGCCACTTACAGCCTTCAGGAGTTTGAATTTGGAAATCTTTATAAGAGACAAAGTTATAGCCCTTTAAGATATATTTCCAATGCATTAAGAATCGCATCAATCCGATATATGAGTAAAAAGATACAGTCAAAAGACTAAAGTATGTCCAGACTGTCTCCTAGCGAATTTCAGACTTGGACTTCTTGTGGTTTCATTTTGTGATTTTTTTCTTTTTCTTTTCTTCCAAATTGCTCTCAAACCCCATGAATGTCCTCCTTTGAATTTGGCTGGGCTTGAATTGCTCTTTTATAAACTCTGAAATTAGACATAAAAAAACTGCTTAGGAGTATCCCAACGTAAATAGAAATTCAATTTAAAAATACACATTAATTCCTATGATTTCTATTCACATTTTAGTATTTTAGTCCAATAATAGGGTATATAGAGTGCACTTTCGCACACTCATCACAACCCCCAACTTACTCCTTGCTAGTCCCTAGTAATTTTCATGTCAAAACAACGAAAGAGACCAAAGAAAATCACACATAAAGGCCATCAAGTCACACTTTCCAGATTCACATATCAAAACAATCTAAGGAATCCAATAACCCATCAAGATCAATCCACCTATAGCAATCCACAGAGTGTGTGTGTGTTCTCCAAGCCATAACTATCGTACCACTAACCTTGACACATGCAACATCAAGAACATCTTAAGCAAAAGGTTCAACTCCATAACTCACGGGTATAATAGTGTTTCGTGTAAGGGCTCTTTCTATGGAGTTGACAATGGGTGTATATACACTCTCATGGAAAATTAGGCAATTATGTACAAGCAACAAGCAAACATTGATCTTATGATAGGAACACTAACAAATGAGACTTCCATCAATCTTTTCAACAGCTTATTTAGGATCAGAATGGTCAACACAAAAGGTTGTAATGTGGCTTGGTTTTGGGGTTATATGAAAAAAAAGGATGAAAGGGATTCAAAAACTTCCAAGTACATACAAATGGAATTTTATTAAATATCTCAATAGACCACACTTCTCACTTAATATACTCTCCAACTTTTCAGATCATCAAATAATAATGTTTTTCCTTCTTCTTCCTTTTTTATTTTCTTTTTTTTTTCAACAATTTGATGGACAAACACATGCCACTTTTGTATTCTTTCCATCTATACCAACTTCTTTTTTTTATTTTTTGTTGGAGCTCACTCAATTGAACACTTTGCAACTTGTACTCTTCTCTTTTTTTTCGTCGTCTTCTTCTTCTCTTTTTTTTTAATTGAAAATGATAAAATTAAAGAAAGAAAATACAAATTCCACACCTAGTATACACTTGGAAGTAAAAAGGGTAAGAAAATCTGTGTATAGGTTATACTCCAATGAGGAGAGGCATGATTGATATGGGCATATGAAAAGAAAAAGCTACAAGTGTTTTATTGGCTCAAAGTTGGCTACTAGGGGTCTATGATGGAAAGGATAGCTTGAAAGGCTCAAACGTTAATCCTAAGTTAACCTTCGTCATATCCCAAGTATATCCACCATTGTACCGCAAACCATGTAATGATATTCTCAAAAGAAGTGCCCAATTCAACATATCAATGAACGCTTGTCACAATTTACTGCATTTGTATGCTCTCAATCCTCTCCAAACTCACATGAAAACTTAAGCAAAAGAGTTCTCTAGCTACATGTGTCAAACCACCATCTTACCACAAAACTTGGATAAGTGCATTAAGGATTCTGTGAATGTTTCAGCAAAAAATGATCTGGTGGGTTTGGTGAATTCACGAAGATGGCTATGAATGAGAATGAGTACACATGTGAAAATGATGCACGTGTGATGCAAATTAAAAAAAAAATTGACACATGAAAATATGCCACAGAGTTCCAACAAGCATTTTAAAAACTGAATTTGCACCACCACCCGCCAACTTAAATGAAACATTGTCCTCAATGTTTAAGAATCAAAATTTAATGGGGAGTAACTGAAAATGGTAGAATACACCTGATGAGTGACGTGGGTAGCTCCCTAAACACCAAAGATGGTAATCTGAAATGACGAAATGAAACTATCTTGCAATCAAAAACAAAGAAACCAACAACAAACAAAAAGGAAAAGAAAGAAAATAAGAAAAAACAAAAACAAAACAAAGCAAAACAAAATAAATAAAGAAACACATACCTTGGTGGTGTGGTCAAGGTTGATAGACTGGATCCACAAGTGGAATGTCTTCCACTTCCGGAACTTGCCTATCAATTAATATTTTAAGGCGTTGACCATTTACTTTAAAGATCCGACCATCCTTAGGATCTTCTATTTCTACCACCCCATTTACAAAAATATTTTTCACTAGAAATGGGTCAGTCCACCTAAACCGAAGTTTTCCTTTGTGCTTGTGAGATCCAAAATCATATAAGCATATTCGGTCATTAGGTTTAAACCTCTTCCTAAGAATATTTTTATCATCAAACGCTTTCATTTTAACCTTATAGACTTTAGACTTAGGCAAAGATTTCAATTTAACTCTGGGTGCCTTCATACTTACAGGAATCTGTTTTCCACATTTCTTAGGCAACTCCTCAAATTTCTGTTGCCAAACCTGTGTGCCATAATCCTGAGTTTCATAAAAAACAACACAAATATCAATAACATCAGATGAATCACTAACAGATGTATTAAACTCAGAATTCACAAGGGAATATTCAAGGGGATCAAAATCATGAGTTGTGTGAACTCCCTTGTCTATGAGTGCATCAATCATATACGTTTGGTGGCACTCGTCATCTGTTGGCTGCTTCTCAATATGGAAAATGTTGACCTCCATGGTCATGTTTCCAAAAGATAACTTCATCAACCCATTCCTGCAATTTATAAGTGCATTAGCCATAGCAAGGAAAGGTCTACCTAATATGAGAGGAACTTTAGAGTTAGACTCAACAACTGATTGAGTGTCCAAAATTAAGAAATCAACAGGATAATAAAACTTGTCAGTTTGGATCAAAACATCCTCAACTATCCCTCTCGGTTTCTTAACTGAACGATCAGCCAACTGAAGCACGACAGAAGTAGGCTTAATTTCACCCAAACCAAGCTGCAAATAAATGGAATAAGGCATCAAATTAACACTAGCTCCTAGATCTAGCAAGGCTTGCCCAAACTCATGATTCCCAATATTACATGCAATGGTTGGACAACCAGGATCCTTGTACTTAGGAGGAATTCGCTGCTCAATTAGAGCACTAACTTGCTCTGTCAGAAATGCTGTCTTCTTAACATGGTGCTTCCTCTTAACTGTACACAAATCTTTAAGAACTTTTGCATTAGTGGGAACTTGTTTAATAACATGCAAAAGAGGAAGGTTAATCTTTACCTGCCTGAGGTTCTCCAAGATTTCATTACTAGGATCCAAAGTTCGCATACCAGATTTTAAAGCTTGAGGAAATGGTACCTTAACTGGACTCTTGATTACCTCGGCTTCTTTGGGCAGCTCGGCACCACTATTGCTTTGATCCTCTTCCACATCCTCTGATTTGTTTGTTGTTGGGATGTGTAATGACTTACCACTTCGTGTCACAATGGCATTCGCATCCTTCAAATTCTCTTGTGCCATGTGTTGACCATGGGGTACAAATTGAGCTTGAGAAGGAAACTTACCTCGCTCATTCATACTCAAGGAGCTCATCAATTTGGACACTTGGCTTTTTATCTCCTTATTTTCTTCAACAACCTGCGTAATCAAAGATTCAAACTTTTGGTTAGTCTTACCTTGTGCCTCAATAAAAGCATGTAAAGTATCTTCTAAGGGGCTCCTAGAAGATGAAGGTGCATGATATGGTGTAGGATATGATCTAGGGGGTTGTGCAGGTGGCTGGTTTTCAGACTTCCAGCTAAAATTGGGGTGATTACGCCACCCCGGATTATAGGTGTCAGAGAAATGTGTAAAAGGCTTCTTGTACATACCTAAGGCATTACATTGTTCCTCATATATTCCTCTCATCTCAGCCAATGTGGGACACTCTTGGGCAAGGTGATCTACCCCACCACACACAAAACATGGTTCAAAAGACTCTGCATGATTAGCCACGTGTGTTGGCTTTAAGTCCTTAGTCTTCAACGCCTCTAGCTCTCTAGTGAGCATCTCAACCTTAGCTTTTAGGTTATCTTCTTCCCTGAGATGGTAAATTCCACCACCATTTAGGTTTCCTGCAGGTCGTGACCTATTTGTGCTCTCAATAGCACTAGGTCCAGTCCAAGTGTGAGCTTTTTCAGCAAGCTCATTGAGGTATTCTATGGCTTCATCAGGATCTTTCTGTAAGAACTCACTATTACACATCATCTCCACAAATTGACGCTCTCTAGGTGTAAGTCCCTCATAAAAGTAGCTCACTAAGCGCCAATTCTCATACCCATGGTGAGGACACATACTCAATAGCTCCTTAAATCTCTCCCAAGACTGATACAAAGTCTCACTGTCCTTTTGTACAAAGGTGGAGATTTGTCTTTTTAAAGCATTGGTCTTATGTTGGGGAAAGTATTTATTAAAAAAAGACCTGAGTCATCTCATTCCATGACCCAATAGATCATGGTCTCAAAGAGTATAGCCAACTCTTAGCTCTATCCTTCAAAGAGAAAGGAAAGAACTTAAGTCTCACAATGTCATCAGTTGCATTTTGACTATGAAAAGTCGCAACTACTTCCTCAAACTCCCTAATGTGCACATATGGATTTTCATTTTCCAAGCCATGAAAAGTAGGGAGTAACTGTATCATCCCTGTTTTAAAATCCAATTGGCGAATATTAGCTGGAGACATGATGCATGATGGGGTGGCTGTGCGTGTAGGGTGGAGGTAATCCTGAAGGGTCCTAGAGGGTTGATCTTCATGTTCACTCATTTTCTCAAAATTAGAAGAATTATCAAACAAAGGATCAGAAAAATTAAACTCTGACTCTAACACAGGTCTACAAGCAAACCGACCCAAGGCGTCTCAATACCTGTGCATGCAAGGTAGAGAAAAACCTAACACTAAAAAAAACTACAAAAAGAAAAAGAAAATAAAAAAAATGCAGCAAGCTAAAATAGGGAACGAAGTTACCGCCTTTACAAACTGTTGAAAAGAAAAACTATCTCACAATTCTTCTACCGTCTCCCCGGCAACGGTGCCAAAATTTGATTACGCCCAAAGAATAACGCGGTAGTTGTAGCACAGCTTTGGGGTGTCGATTCCACAGGGAGACAAATTAAAAGAATAGCAAGAGGAACAAAGAATCTAAAGAAAAATATTAACTAAGTAATAGAGAATAAAGATTAACTTTAAATGTAAATTAAAGTGAAGCAATGTGATTAATGGAAAAATTATTCAAATTTGACGAACAGTAGAGCGTCAAGAATTCCTTACACAAATCTGGTATTTTAATTATTCTTAATTCACTGAATAACTCAATTAGGAACTCAATTCTCGAAATTTCCAATCGGAAGGTATAGATTTATAAACCAGACTTAAATCAAATGTAACCCTTTGAAAAAGCATTCACCACTTTTAAAAAAATGTAAATTACTACCCCTATTGAGAAAATTCAATGACGACAATATACTCAAGAAGCGATATTGCAGCAAAAACTAAATCAATATAGATAAATAATTTATCCAAACATAATCAAAGAACTAATCCATTCAATAGAAAAAACATGACTGAATCCATGAACAGAATAAATTCTATGATTATTCGGAAAAGAAAACATCAACGATGAATTTTGAATGATAAAACAAAAGAGTTTTAGCAATTGAAGATCAAATACATGAATTAAAAATAAATTAGAAATACCATCTAATGTGCAAGTTCATCCTTAACCCTACTTGAGAATTTAGTTACCCATAAATATAATGGACAACAAAAATTTCCAGAGAAAACTGAAGCGAACGGTGACCATGGAAGTGATTTTCTCCTCTCTTCAGATCTGCCTCTTGTGCCTCTTCCCCCCTTCCATTTCGTGCTAATGATATGCTTATATAGGGTAAGAAAGAAACCCTAGTGTCCTCTTGATTTCCGCATAAAAAAATTGCCTAAATTTTAGGACTTATCTTGGCAGCCATGTACAGCCTTCAGGAGTTCAAATTTGGAAATCTTTATTAGAGACAAAGTTATAGCCCTTTAAGATAGCTTTCCAATGCATCAAGAATCGCATTAATCCGATATATGAGTAAAATGATACAGTCAAAAGACTAAAATATGTCCAGACTGTCTCCTAGCGAATTTCGGACTTGGACTTCTTGTGGTTTCATTTTGTGATTTTTTTCTTTTTCTTTTCTTCCAAATTGCTCTCAAACCCCATGAATGTCCTCCTTTGAATTTGGCTGGGCTTGACTTGCTCTTTTATAAACTCTGAAATTAGACATAAAAAAACTGCTTAGGAGTATCCCAACGTAAATAGAAATTCAATTTAAGAATACACATTAATTCCTATGATTTCTATTCACATTTTAGTATTTTAGTCCAATAATAGAGTATATAGAGTGCACTTTCGCACACTCATCATATGTCAAGTGAAGTTTTGTGGGTACTTTGGTTTAAATCTTTGACCTTCAACACAATTGAGCACATAGTCGTTTTTCTCTTATTCCATTTTGCTTATAAAGAGAAGAAGTTGAATTAATTGAAACAGGGAGGTTCAATTTTGCTTTGCTCTAGAATCCGTTGATGGGTCCTTGAGGCAAAATCCTAGTTGAGACCAAATATCAGAGAAATGATCTAGGCATTTCTTTGGCAAAACCAAAAAGCTTTCCCAGCCGTCCTAAATGTCATGCCATCATTACATGGTGTGTTTCCCTTGAGCCTTCATGAGCCTTTATTTATTTTTTGAACTACATGAACCATGCCAGCTCTAAGCCTGAAAAACAATGAATCTACCTTTGATAGTTTGAGAAAATACTTTGGTGGAGAGTTACATTTAAAAGAGAAAAATTGGTTTCATGATGAATCGTATTATCTTTGCTTTGATTGATCAAAGAAGAAGAAAGGAAGTATCTGAAAAAAAAAAAAAAAAAAAAAAAAAAGAAGAAGAAGAAGAAGAAGAAGAAGAAAAGAGAAAGAAATAGAAAAAGAAGTCGCTAAGCGGAATGTGAATTACCTAAAATTCTGTCAAGGGAATTGTTGGTATTGCATCAGTGATTACAGCAATAATAATGCCACAAGTATGAGCATATTGCCAAGAAAGAGCTATGATTTGAATCATGTGAGTTTCTCTTTTAATGTTCTTTTCACTAAGTATTTTCACAGTTTGATTTAATTTCCCATATCCAGTTCTTTCTTAACCCTCACCCTGTGGCCTATCATTACAACCTTATTAAAGACCTTTCGATCTCTGATTTTGGTGTTGACTACATTAGTGGAGAGGATTTCTGAAAATTGGACTTATGGGGTTAAGTTTTAAGAGAATTCTTCTGATTTTGGTTGTTCTACTTTATCTGAGTTTGCAGGTGGTTTGAGGTTAAATTGACTATATCACACACACACTCAAGGTCTTAGCTTTAGGTTGAAGTAAACGCCTAACTCTTGCTTGACAAATTGCAAAATTTTTGATTGATTTTCCTGCCATCTTTGATGTTAAAAGAGTAAGATACTAGAGATGAAATCTAAATTCATAAAAGCTTGGTGAGTAATGATACTTCTCTTTGGGGTCGGGTTGATATTGCCTAAACTATCATTTGTTTTTCTTTTTGTTTGAGGACAAACAAAGTTGTAAGTTTGGGGGTATTTGATGACTTGCAAAATTTCATATTGCAGAATTCACAAGTTCGCTCGAGCGGAGGCTTTTGGTCGCTCGAGCGAATTCAGGCGGATTCAAATGCTCGACTGCCGCTCGACAGGGAGCTCGAGTGAGTTGCTGGAAACCAAAGATCGCTCGAGCAGAGACATTGGTCGCTCGAGCGAAATCAGGCAGAGTCGAACGCTCGACGCACGCTCGACACCCCACTCGAGCGAACATCGTATTTTGACAGAATTAGGGTCTTCCGCCGTGAGACCATATAAAAGCAATTTTTCACTCTAGAGCCGCGAGTTTTGACTGGAGAACACTTCTTGGGAGAGAAAAACATAGTTAGAGGGATTCAAATCATCTATTTTTGGAGAGGGAATTCCAATTATTGCACGTACGTTGGAATCATACACGAGCACGGACAAGAGAAAAGCGTTGAATCGTTCCCTTGAGCTTTTGACGACGAGTTGAGGCTGCAAGGAGGATTTTTCAGTGTTTATTTTCTTCTTCCCATCTTCTCAGAATAATTATGGTGAATTCGTTTATGTTGAATTCCATTTCTAGCATGAGCTAAATTTTCTTCATTCTAGGAAAACAATGTAACCTATTTCCGAACTATGCTTGATTGTCTATGCTAATTTAATGCAATTCTCTCTTTGTTTATCTGATTTATTCTGAATTTATTGCTTTTAATTAACTGGCCATTGATTAGATGATAAGTAATCTTGTGATTTGCTTTCGAAAGAGGGAATCATAGGGTAGATCTTGGATATTTCAGCATAGGTAAGTATAGAGATCGAAAGACTTGTATGAACCTATGTAGTAATTAAATCATTGGTCTTATTGCGTTCTTGATTATTGAATTTGCATATTCTTGTGTGAATTGATAACCAAGAGTCAATTCCAATTGACTATCGAAAGAGGCTTTTGGATGAATTAGAGATTTGCTAATAGACAAAAGAGATTTAAATTAAATTAGCTGGATGAGAAAAGCATAGTGAAGAAGTAGGTGAAATCGATTTCCTAGAAGTTTTCTTCCCATTAATTTGATCTTCGAACGTCAGTGTTATTTCCTTTGCACATTTTTCTTTGAGTTGATCTAGTTTAGATTGCAACTACAAAAATCTTAGTGATTCCTCTAGATAAAATCAAGTTTAGTATAATTTTGGTATTTGGCAAACGTAAGGTACTAATCCCTGAGGAAGATACTCTTCTCATTACTTTACTATAAAATTACGATACTGTGCACTTGCAGTTTTGCACCGGTCAGGAAATGTTTTACGAAAGAAAAACCCCACCTTATAATGTTTTAAATGAACGTATGTATTATGTATAGTATTTATAGAGTGATGAATGCATGAATGAAAACCTATGTTAATTTATTTTGACTGTAACAAGTAATGCTTATGAGTATTCGACTAATTTTAGTTTTTATGTATGCCCCTCCCAGGAACAAAATGAGTAGAAGACCTCGGAATGGAAATGGCCCAAAGGGGAAGATCACAGAAGCCTAGGCATGATGTTTTGTATGAAGGACTTTTAATTTTTAAAGTTTAATGTTTTCCACTGTAACCCTCTTTAATTTAGGAGGCATGTTTTTGTTTAAACTTGGAGTCTTTTGTATCCTGGGTAGGAAAGGAAAAAGTTTTAAAACAAACGGTAATTCCCATTTCTTTCTTAAAATCATTTTCTGAAAGTCCCACCACAAAGATGAGCCTTACAGTCACCATAGTAGTGGGATCCGACTTCGCTAACAGACTAAAATCTAATTGGACACTTAACTCATGAAGTCCTTTCGAGATTTCATGCCATTTCTAAGGTTTTAGGAAATTCATCCATTGCATTTCTTTTAGGTCATTAAATCCTCCCCTCCTAAAAAGAATATTTCATCCTCAAAATTTGAGTGTGCGTATATAAGCTATCTGTATCAATCCCTATCAGTGGCGGGGTGAAAAGTGCTCCCCATGAGGAAGGGCTCTTCGCTTGAATCATTTCCTGTCACTTTCAATATCCATCATGTAGGTGCAATAGTGCTCCTCCTATATATCATCCCAATTGGCAGCAGTCTGCCTATCTAGCTCCATGAGCTGCCTCCTACGATGCTCCTCTCTGATATCGTCAACAAGCTATGCGGAAAGTGTGCACTTTCATGTAGTCTTCCTCTCTCATGCCATCAAAGCTGCAAAAGTTAAATGACGGAAAAACAATTCCTATAGAATAATCATACATGGGGTCATAAAAAATCTGAAGTGGACATACTTTACTTGATATACAAACAAATGAAGTACAAAATTGACTAAAACAATGCATCTCGTGCAAAAGGAGAATATAAAACAGCCGAGTCGTGTTCATAGACAAAACAACACTACGCTAATCCAAACAGAAGAGGGTACTTGGTTTTTTCATATTGATTTCTTTCTTCCAAATCGCTTCCTGAATATTATGATTCTACCACAGTACTTTGACTAGTCGTATCTTGTGGTTACTCAATTCCTTCTCTTTCCAATCAATGATTTGCACTGGATTTTCCTCATAGGTCAGGTTTGGTTGGAAACGTATACTTTTGAGGTCTACAACTACTAGTGTTTGATCCCCAACCAAGAGGCATAGACTAGACACACTGTAGAAGCTTGTGTGAAAGAATACATTTGCTCAGACTCAACCAAGAGGTAAAGACTAGCTGAGTTGCAGAAGCTCGTGCGAGTAGGTATACACCTTTTGAGACCTTGGATACCTGACAGACTGCATTTGTTTACATGAAGAGGGTCAACCCATATAAGTCACTAAGCTCGAAATAGAGCATAAGCTGAATAAGATGCGAGTAAATATGTAATACCATTATTATCTGGGTGCAATATTCTATTTCTCACAAGATTCGATGACCGAAGAAGAAAATGAAGTACCACCCCCATCACCATTTGAAGATTCCACGACAGCTAGTATTAGAGGTAATAATCAAGTTGATAGTTGTTGCAAGTTATTCTCAGTTGATGGTTATGGTGCCGATTTCGAGGACGAAATCTTTTCTTAAGGGGGGAAGAATGTGATGACCTGGACTTAGCCAAGGCCACATCTATAACTTTTACTATGATTAGTTTAACCCACTTAACTATCTGACCAAATTTTGGCATGCAGAGAGTATGGGAAGCATTAAGGGCCTTGTTATCTTAGAGGAGGGGGTACCCAAGCCCACTAGAAGGCCGTCATGGGCTAGTATGAATTGGCCACTAAGGGCCTAGGGCTTAGGAAAACCCCAAACTAGGATTTTAGCATGGGTGGTGTCCAAATGGAAGAGGGAATGGGCTTTTGGTCTTCCCTAGAAATATCCATCATTGGAACCTAGGAAATGAGCAGTTTGGTTAGCACAAAGGATGCCACATGACTAGCATGCAAGCCAACACCTTGGGTACGTTGAACTTGGTCATGAAAATGGAAGAAGGGGGGAGAGAGAGAAGAGGGTTTTGGAACCCCAAGGGTCACACGCCACACACATGCATTTGTGTGAGTTCCTAGAAGATGCAATGATTTCGGGTGCCTAGGGGATGTGCAAAATCAGAGGCACAATGTTCCACTGAACTCTATCAATTCGGCCAAAGGAGGATTGCACGAAGAACCAACAATCTTTTCCCACTTGTTGCAAGCATAAGAGTTCCAAGGAGTTGGCATAGGAAATGGCGAATGGGGAAGATCAAAGGGTGAAGTCACAACCCATGAGGGCTAGGGTTTCGATCGAGAGAGATGCAATTTGACATGTGTCACACATGCGTTCGGGATGGGGGACTCTAGAAGGATCCAATGATGAGAAGTGGAAGAGGCACATTGGGACATAGCAAAACCAAGTCACTAGATTTGGCCATCCACACATGCACCCCACACTCACACGCCACATGTCATTTGCCTAGGGAACCAACACCAACACCAACACCATCGAAGCCTAGAGAAGAGGAAAGGTTGCCTAGGGAATCCACATGTACACACCACTCCAGTATAGGAAAGAAGAAGAGGTTTGTGGGGAAACAAGGAGTTTCAGCCACCCCCCTTACACACACATGCTCACCACTTGCAAAGTGGCAAGCATGCACACATTTATCCACCCAAGGATGATTAGGGGTTCCTGTTTTGACCTTTTTGACATTAGATACATTGAACCTTGACACATGAGGAAGGGTATTTTTAGAAGTTAGGGTCTCAGATGGATGGGTTCATACCACTTGTCTAAGAGACCTTTGGTTTTCCCAACACAACTCAATGATGAGGAAGATGAAGGGATTTCTGGTCATGGTGCCACATGGCACCAATACATTAGTCTCTTGATTTTCCAAAGAATGAGGGGATGTCTACAAAATGGGAGGGGCGACGGGTGAAGTGTCTTTTGGGACAAATCTTGGATTCCCACTCTTGTGTCACTTCTCATCCCACATGGCTACACCATTCTCACATCATTCTCTCACATTTTCTCGCAATTTCTCTCAAACCAAACACCATACACACACCATCCACCTCCATCTAACCAATCCTACGAGTAACAAAGGAAGTAGAGACACCATCCAAGAGGAAGCAACACACACAGTAAGGGTCATATGCTCAACCTCATCCACACACACACCCATAACTATTTTGAGTGAAGAAGGTGATCCATGCTATCTTTTGCACATGGACATTCGGGATAGGGCTAGGGTTTCTTCTCAAGGGAAGAACCAATCCACCTTTAGCACTATACATTTGAGCATGATTTTTTGGAAGGGGAAAAGGCCTCAACCACCCTCTTGAGTTTGAACTAGGATTCTTTTTCTCAATAGAGTTCAGCCACATGAGTGAAGTTCGAATGCATAAGAAACCTATCTAGCCATGAAAAGGAGTTCATGAGCCATAAGGGAGTAAACCCTAGACACAACATACTCACACATGCATCCACTTGAATTAGGGTTTTTCATGTGTCCTAAAGATTATTTGATATATTTTCAACTTGCTATTTGTTAACTCATTAGATTCTTTGTAGGTTGACTCTCAACCTACTTTGGATAATATTTATATGTGTTGCGTGAACGTTGCATTTTCTTATTGCTATTATTGAATGTACTCGTTGGTGATGATAATCTCTTGATTGTAATCAGATTTACATGATAAATCCTGCCATGCTTACGTGTTTATGATGTTCTTGGATTCTCTTGGTTCAAGTTGGTTATAACACATATTTACAAGTCTCAATAATTTCGCCATGTCTACATGTATGTGCTTGAGTTTAACTGTTATTCCTTTTTGGCATATGTTGAGTGCTTTGCCTATGTTGTGAACTAAGTATTTGAATGTTCTTATATTTTAAAGCTATAACCTGAGATGTTCAATGTTTGATTGAATGATTTCCTAACTCACGGCATTCACATGTTCATATGGCATGTCACATGCATTTGGGTTGCAAATTGTTTTCGAAGAAAAGAGTTTATACATGTTTTAACACAACCCCAAATGCTAGGATAGGGGAATGTCCTAGTAGAACTCCTCTATCCACTCTAGAGTGCTTAAAATGGAGTGGTAGCCCTTGGGTCGATAAAGTACCATTGGCGGACCCCAAATGGATCCTTGTGGAATAGATACCGAAGCAATATAGCACTTAAAGTTAGTGGGTGCAATACATTAAAAATATGGTTAAGGCGACATATGCGAACTGCCAAACATATGCGAACTGACGAATCATTTTCATATGCGGTTAAGGAAAAATATGTAAACTGCTGCATAAGTTAAATATTATGACGTAGTCACCACAGTCAAGTGGGTCGTCAGTGATGCGGTAACTAGCAATGAACCAACAATGCATAGGGGAATTGTGAGGTATCCAACTATATGTCACAAGAAATGAACAGGGTAATGAACTCAAAGAATATTACATGTTTATTGATTAATATGAAAAAATGGAAAAGATGTCTTTTTTTTTTAAAAAAAAAAAAAGTCAAGTTGCTTAAGTCATGTACATGTCCATGCATTCATTTCATGGTTTGCCCTTATATGCCTATGTTATTCGATGTATGTTATGTGTTTTGTTTCCTCTACCAATCCAAACTCAAAATGGTAGAAGTTGTTATAGAACAGGAAGCAACCAATTATAGGGAAGCACAAGAGGCCAACCCCAGATAGTCAAGGCCTCAAGAGCCCTAAGAGCTAGAGATCATTTTGACCTTAGTCCAGGACTCTATCGTGTTGGATTGGAAAGAATTGAAGAACCATTAGACCATCATAGAGAAGACAGTAAATTGATGGAAGTCATCAACAGAATCAAGAAGTCTAAAGGGCCAAAAGACATTTGGGTTAGAGAAGATGGGACGCAATATTATAAAGATTGGAGAGTGATTCTAGTTGACTAGGAGTCAAAGAGATATGGTGTTAAGGGAGGCTCATAACACTCCCTATACGGTGCATTCTAGTACCAGGATTTGAAACATCATTTCTAGTGGATGAAATGAAGAAGGATGTGACAAAATTTGTGAACAAATGTTTTGTTTGTAGGCTTGTTAAGGTAAAGCATAATGTGATGCCCCCAGCCCCTGGTTAGGATGGGACGATGATTGAAGTGTCGGGACACGTAACTGAAGGCTACATACCCCCATATATGACAGTTAAGATGCAATGCACCAAATATATTATGGTTGTATGCAATAAATCGCAACGGAAATGATTGTGTAAATCTAAGGAAGATTTGTAGTAGTTGTAAAATAGCATTGTACCAAAAACTAATCATCCTAAAAGATTTCATGTTTTATTCAAGTTACTCCTAAAATAGGTACTGTTCTGAAATCTCCCAAAACAACAAACCTTCAAATTAAACCATAATTCCTCTTTTTCATGTTTGACTATAATTTCTGAGATCCCACTCAAAAAGAACTCGAAAGGACATCTTTATTTTGCCTTGTCCTTGTCAATTATCGTTCTTAACTCTTCAAAAAGCTGCAGCACTTTCATAACAAGAAATTGAGAAATTAATAGCATGTGGAAGTAATTTAATTTAGTGATTAAACACAATACTAGAAATTAGATCAAAAAGGGTTTGAAGACCAACTTTAGGGTTTTGGGAAACCGTTTAGTGTTTTGCTTTCAACCAAGCTTTTGGGGTTTCAATTGGATTCCAACCATTTAGGGTTTCACTAGGGTTGAAACCCTCTTTGATCTGGCTCAATTTGGTTGATCAGATACAAAAAAGGTTTTGCTTAGGTGGCATGATCTTACACCTTGATTTCCTTCACAAATCCATCTAATGGTTCCTCTTTGTGCCAAGTGTCTAATACTATTCACTATGTGTGGCTAAGATCTTGCCAAGTGTCCAAATAAAACTTCTCTAACCTAATTTGGGCATTCCACATTGTGATTTTGAAAACACTGCATTTAGTACGCTTATCGAGGTTACTATTCACTCCAAAAAATGCATAATAAACTTAGTACTGAAAATTTCTAAATATTCATATTAATCTACAGTAAAAATCGTTTATCAAAACTCAACCTCGAAGTGCCCCTAAAAAGGATTTCACAGTTTCAAATAGACATTTTGTCCGAAATTATGAAAATGAGTTATTGCACCATAAAATCCTAAATAATCAATTGAGTCTAGTGGCATATACCATAACGTATTTTGATACTTCTAACTATCTCAAACAAATAAAATCGCATTTCTGGCACCATAGTAAGTGATAACACTGATTATGTTGACAGCCTAAAACTTTTGCTATTAGCCGATTCATGAAAACTTACGGAGTTTTCACGAGGTTCATAAAGTCTATAGAAATTCCACCATTGAATTTCTAGCGGACTGTTACAAATAAGGCTCTCAGTTTTCAACAAGAAAAATTGAGAATGACCATTATGATGGGCCCCAAGTTGGACTAAATCTTAAAGATACTTTACAAGTTTTAGATGGGGCAATTACAAGATCGAGAGCTAAGAAAAGCAAGAAAGTAATGTAAGGATTAGTGCAATCCACTTGAAAAGTGTCTAGCAAGAACCCAATATTCAAGATGGGTTTGAAGGATGAAGATCCAATTTTGATTCATTTAATACAAGTTGTGGAAGAGGGCAACAACATGACTTGAAGGCTTTGGGCACTTGAAGGTTTTTAACTTGTTTAATTCATTTAAAGGTTATTTTATTAGTTTAGAATAATTGAGTTTATTATGAGAAGGACTTATGGGCATGTTGAGAAAGCTATTATTTTGTTGAACTAAGGTTTCAATAAGTTACTGTAGCTGAGGCATTATTCACTCAAGGGCATTTTTGGAAGATGGAGATTTATTTTGGCTAGGGTTTCAATTAGGGTTTAGTTTAAATACTCTTTGTTGTCTCATTTTAAGAAGTTTATGAAAGTTGATGAAACTTTATGAAAGTTGGTGATTATTTCATTGTGAGTTGAGTTTTATCTCCTCTTATTCTTTATTGAACTTTTGAACTTAATAAAGGTAAATCACAACCTTTGTGGCATTCCTCCTTTGTAATTTGGGTTCTTGAGATAGGTTCTTCAATGGGTCTAGATTTTAATATAATCTAGGTTCTTGAAACAAGTTCATAAACAGGTTTAGATTCTTCCATCCATTGACTTGATTTTTCCTTTCTTGGGTTAGTTTTCAAATAGATTGTAGGTTTAAGGCATTCAAATTTCGTGGGTTCATATCATTTGGTATTCAGAGCAAGGTTTCTAACCAGGTTTGATTCTATCTTTTAATTTTTACATCTTTAATTCTAGAGCTTCATTGTTCTAAGGTTTCAAAAACAAAAAACAAAAAATAAAAATAAACAATGGGCAGCCGAATTTCTCATTATTTTCTAGGGTTTGACTAAATTTCTTATCCTAGGGTTTGTTTAGCCAAATTACATCATTTTGAGGCTGCTGAGATTGTCTTGTTCTTTAGGGTTTTTGTGTTGACCCAAATTCCCTCTTATTAGGGCTACTGTGTTCTTCATTATCTTAAGGTTTCATTGATTCGCTTCTAAATTCCTATAAATTCTTGTATTTTGAATTCAATTGTTGGATTTTTACAATTGAATCAATTGTTTGTTATTGAATTTTAGTGAGAAAAGAAAGGAAAAGAAAATAAAATAAAAGAAAATTTGGAAAATAAAAGAAAATTTGATTAAGCCTTATCATTTAGGGGCTGAATATATCATTATAGTTGGTATCTTTTTTTGTAATTACTCTTTTCCTCGTATCAATTCCTTGAGTCTCGTGTCATTTTATTGCTTCCGTGTTTCTCTTGTTCATATTTCTTGGACCTAATTACTAGTTGGAATAAAGAAAAAAGGTTGTATTGTCTTGATTTAGTTTAACTAGTACTTAAATAACTTGAGTGCGAAAACTCTTGAGGTAAAAGGCAAGAGAGTGTGAGAATATTATTAGGAAAAAGCAAATTAAGAGTGAAACATGAGTGGAGTACCATTATTCGAGTGTAAACTTGTAATGAAGCGTGTGAGGTTTTTTACCACTAACATTCTTTTTGTGCAGCGCATTACCATGTCTCCCAAGAGTGACTCATCATCGAAGGGGATGGCAGACAATTCATTCTTTGTGTTGCAATCCATGCAACAAAAGTTTGAACGGTTGAATTTGGCATTGGGGGAAGTGAGGGATAGGATGGATCAATGAGGTGCAGTGATTAGAAATCTGCAAAGTGAGAAAGATAGGAGGAGACGCGAGCCTAGTATTGAGAATGGGTATGAGTATGAAGAGTATGGTGAGTCTCTTGTTGCTAGAAGTGCTCTCAATACATAAATCAAGGTAGATGAAACTGAACTGCAGAAAGAGAACATTTTTCATACTAGATGCCACATCAACAACAAGGTATGTAGTATGATCATTGATGGAGCGAGTTGTACTAATGTGACTAGCACTACTTTAGTTGACAAATTGAATCTACCTACCTTGAAACACCCTAGACCATACAAGTTGCAATGGTTAAATGATTGTGGGGAGGTTAGAGTAAATAAGAAAGTGTTAGTTTCTTTTTCAATTAGAAAATACTAGGATGTGGTGCTTTGTGATATAGTGTCTATGCATGCTTGCCTATGCATGCTGGCCATATTTTATTGGGGAAGTCATGGCAGTGTGATAGGAGAGTGATCTATGATGGGTTAAGAAACATGTACAGTTTTGAAAAGGATGGAAAAACTATCAAACTTACTCCTTTAACTCCAACACAGGTCCACGAGGACCAATTGAAGCTGAAAAGTGAGGTTGATCAAAAAGGAAAGAGAGAAACTGAGATTGATAAAAAAATGAGAGAGTAAAAGTGAGGTTGTGCTAAAAAGAAAGAGTGGGAGTGAGATTGCGGAAGAAAGAAATAGTGGGACTAAAATGAAAGAAGAGAGAGAGAGAGAGAGAGAGAGAGAGAGAGAGAGAGAGAGAGAAATGAAAGAGAAAAAAGATGAGGTTGAGGCTGAACCCTCAAGAAAAAGAGAGAATGAGTTGAAAAACAATTGTGAGGCCGAGAGTTCAAAAAAGGATGTTGAAAAAGAGAGTGAAAGAAAAGAGCATGTAAAGGAAAAAGAGAGTGAAAGAAAAAAAAAGAGTAAAAAGAAAAAGGACAGTGAAAAGAAAAGAGAGAATGAAGAAAGTAAGAGAAAAATAAATACAGAAGTGAGTTTTTATGCTAAGGAGAATTTTAATACTAACAAATGTAATGAATCTTTGCCTACTATTGTTATTTTCTTGTTACAGGGATATGAGGTCATGAATCCTAGTGGTGTGTTTAGTGGATTTCCACCTATTAGAGAGATAGATGATTACATTGACTTTGTGCCTAGTGTGACAATCCCTACTTGACCTTTCTTTGAAGAACATGAGTCATTTACGCACTTGAAGGGACAAGGTAAGTTGATTAGAATGCATACCAAGTGTGAGGAATGTATTGAGACATTTCCTCATGTAATCAAATACACACAAGGTAAGGAAAATTTTGGGGTTGTTTCAATTTCAAGAAGGTATGCCCTTGTCTTTATTTTAGATGCAAAGTTATTGATATTTAAATATGATAAGAAATTTCATGCTAATGATGATGACTTTGATAGTGTGTATAGAGTATGTGAGAATGCATCATTTGGTACATTCTATAGACTAGATTAGTACTTGTTTAGAGAGAATAAACTTTTTGTGCCTAATAGTTCTATGCGTGAGTTGCTTGTGCTTGGAGCACATGGAGGTGCTTTGATGGGTCATTTTGGTTTAAAGAAAACTTTAGACGTGTTGCATGACCAATGGTGTGAATATTGTTTGCCATTCAATGAGTTTGCATACAATTAGAGTGGTCAGTTTGGTGTAAAGAAGATTTTTGATGTATTGCATGAACGTTTGTGAAAGTATCATTTGCCATTTGTTAACTTGTTGCATAGACGTTTGTGGGAGTATCATCTACCATTATTAGAGTTTACATATAAGAGGACCATTGATTGAGCTGAAATATTGCATATTTTAGCTATTTAAAACCAATGTATTTTAAATTCATCATGACATTATTATTGGTTTTAAATGGAAAAGTGGTTAAAGTGAATAAATCAAAGTTGTGATTTTAATTGATTAAAAGCATGAATTTCTGCTTGAATTCTACCAACTATTGATTACTGTGCATTCTAGTCCATAATTTTTCTTGCTTTCTATTATCATTTGTGTTTGTACCATTGTTCTCCTTCTTCTTCATGTTCATAAGGTTTCTTGAGCTATCTTTCCATCTTCAAAAGATAGAAGCACTTCTTGCCAACCCATTTTCTAATAAATATATCACATTCCTTGTGAAATCCTATGCTTCTCAAACCTTGGAAATTTAACTTAGGAAAGGAAAATGATGAGTGCGTGTTTCTGTTCAAGCAAAGAGAGATTATGTTGAGGAAAATCAAGGTAAGGGCTAGTTGGAAAACCTGTTTGGGGACGTTGGGTGATGAGGTTTTTCCATTGAAAGGCTCGATGGCATGAAACTTCGTGATGGAAGAGTGTTGAGAAAGATACTCCGCATTCGAGCTAATATACATAGGCTGAATAATGATGTGGGGTGATGCAACCATGCAGCAGAACAAACACAGCAGCAAAGCACTCACTCAGAACTGCACTCACACCAGCTTACACATGCAGAAAAGTGACTCACACAATGCACATGCAGACCACACGGACACCATGCAGCAACCACTCATTCGGACCACATGGACAGCAACCATGCAGCAGAACAAACACAGCAGCAAAGCACTCACTCGGAACTGCACGACTCACACAATGCACATGCAGACCACACGGACACCATGTAGCAACCACTCATTCGGAACTCATTCAGACCACATGGATAGCAACCTGAACGTGCAGCAGCAGCAAGCTTTTGAGTTATTTATTCCTTCTTTTCCAAGTAGCTGGACGTGCAGCAGTAGCAAGCTTCTGAGTTATTTATTCCTTCTTTTCCGAGTAGCTGGACGTGCAGCAAGAGATCAATAGCATCACATGGACCACAGCAGCTCACATGCAATAAACCACACCAGCTCACACAAGCAGAACACTCATTCGGACAGCACACAGCAACCAACTCACACCAGCTCACACAAGTAGAACACTCATTCGGACAGCACACAACAACCAACTCACACATGCAACACACATGCAGCAGCAGATTTGTTCTCTCTTTTCCGAGTAGCTGGATGGATAGCAGGAGAACACATGGGATCATGGAAGATAGCTGGATGGAAAGCAGCAGCAGCAGATTTTATTTCCTTCTTTCTTTCGTTTAAGCTGGACAGCAGGAGATGAGTATGTATTTAGCTGGAGGCAGCAACACAGGGGGGCAGTTTTTCCTTACTTCTTTCCGTTTAGAAGCTAGAGAGAGTTATTGTTTTTTTTTTTGGTTTTTCATTCGGCTACAGTTGAGCAACTGAGTTCTTGAAGTTGCACTTGTTTTCCCGTTTGAGTTTTTCTTTCCGTATATAGCAGTAGGGCAACCTTGAGTTTATTTTCTTTCTCTTTCGTTTAAGTAGTAGAATTTTCATTTATTTTCTTTGACTTTTCTTTCTTAATATAGATTGGTATTCGGCAGTTTTTGTTTTTGCCTACAATGCTTTGTTGTTTTCAGAATTTTTATTAAGTATTAAGAATTGTTTTAGAATTTTATCTCATTAATTGTAATACCTTAATTTCTTTCAAGTGTGCTAGTTGGTTTCATGCAACAAGAGAATTGTTTTAGAAGTTTTTAATCAAGTATGCTAGTTTGTTTCATGAAATAAAGGAATTGTTTTAGAAGTTTTTAATTAAGTGTACTAGTTTAATTTATTGCAAGAAGGGTTTGGTAGAGAGCTTTTGTTTTTGTTTTAGTTGGGTAATTTAATTGTTGTTTACTTATTTCATGTTATTTATTTTTATTGTTTCATTAAGCTTTCATTTTAATAGTGATTACAATTGTTATGGTTTAATTTGAGAATTTGTGATTTAGATACAATGATAAACCCTAGAATATTGATTTTGAGGCTTTTTCAATTTTCAATGCATGTTTTGTCAATTACTTTCTAATCTAGTTTAATTCTTAATTTAGTTTTATTAATCTCTAAATTTAATCTATTAGTCATTTACATTCCAATCCGACAATCAAAAATCTAAAAATATGAATCTAGTCCATGACTAGTAACCTCTTCCATCCATTGCACATATCATCCTCTTGTTTTCTCTTTGTGAAGTTTTTCACATTTTTCAACGAGTTTAATTTTAAGTAACTTTCCCTGAGGAGACGATCTAGGAATTTATTCCTAATTATTACACGACATCCTCCTGCACTTGGGATAGCATTAGTGCTACTCATTTTTGAGTGAGTAAAGTTTTTGGCGCCGTTGCCGGGGAAAGTAGTTTAACTTAAATTTAAACTTGTTATTTTATTTTATTTTTCTCTACCATATTGTCTCTGGTTACTCATCTCATCTGCATCAACCACTCATTTCTACCATATTAAATTGATGTTTCATGTCATGGGTGAGAGACAGTTCAAATAGGTTGCTTAGAGTCACATCGAGTGTTGAGAGTAGTATACACAGCTTGGAGATAGATAGCTCGTCTGTTTTTTCTTCGAGTGAGCCAGGTGACAAAATTGAAATCGAATCAGAAAACATGGCTGCACCTACACCACGCACTCTTAAGGACTATTTGCAACCCACTCGTACCACTACACCTTCATGCATTGTTTTACCAGAAAATGCACCTAATTTCTCTATCAAGCATGGCATGATGTCAGTGATACCTCAGTTCCACGGGATGGATTCTGAGAGTCCTTACCAACACTTGACAGATTTTGAGTTGGCTTGTGCTACTTTTATCACTAGGGCTGTTACTGATGAATTCATTAGACTTCGTTTATTTCCTTTCTCTTTAAAGGATAAAGCGAAGATTTGGTTTAACTCTTTGAGACCTAATTCCATTTCTAGTTGGTCTGACATGCAGCGTGAATTCTTACAAAAAAATTTTCCTTTTCAGAGAACTCAGTTTTTGCAAGAGCAAATCAGCCAGTTCAATCAGAGACCTGATGAGACCCTTCAGGCCAGTTGGGAAAAGTTTAAGGATTTGGTGAACATTTGTCCACATCATGGTTTTGAATCTTGGAGGCTGGTGAGCTATTTTTACATTGGTCTCACTCCGGAATGCAAGCAATTTGTTTAGACAATGTGCAATGGGGAGTTCTTCAGCAAGGAACCTGATGAAGCATTATCATTTTTTGACTACCTTGCTGAGAGCGCACAACAGTGGAACACTCGTACTAATCGAGTTCCATTAGCAGCACAACCACTGAGGGCTATTTCTGGAGGGGGCAGATATGAGCTTAAAGAAGACACTGATGTTCAAGCCCGAATAGCTGCATTGACTAGAAGACTAGAAGTCATGGAAATAGAAAAAGTGAAGGTTGCAAAAGTAGTAGAGGCATGTTCTATATGTGCTGATTCAAACCATAAGACCCAAGACTGCCCGATTATGCCAGTATTTCAAGAAGGTGGGTCTGAGCCAATGCAATCAGCTAACTGGGTTAATAGAGCACAAAATCAGCCTTTCTCCAACACATATAATCCTGGGTGGAGGAATCACCCAAATTTCTCATGGAGAAATGATCAGCCTGGTCGATCCCCACCACCTCAGTAGCAGCCATTTAATCAGGGTGCTCCTCAGCACCAATATCCGCCATATCAGAATCCTCAGAGCTATCCTTATGTAGCTCCTCCTGGATTTCAGCCTCATGTAGCTGCACAAAGTTCTCAGCCTTCATCATCTGCAAAGAAAACTCTAGATGACAGTATGGCACAGATGGCCAATACACTTCAGCAATTCATGCAGATTCAGGCCACCACAAATAATCAGAACACTCAGGCCATAAATGAGTTGCGTGGCACTATTAATAAGATGAGCACAACCTTGAGCACCCTAGAGAAAGGGAAATTTCCAGCACAGCCTCAGCCTAATCCTCAAGTATACAGACAACAACAACATCAAGTGCATAATGTATCAGGAGACGTTATTGAGACAGTAAAAGCTGTTCTTACCTTGAGAAGTGGGAAGGAAGTTCCCCGACCTGAGATGACCATAGACACAGAGGTAGTTGCTCCAACGCCTAAAGATGCAGCAGAGACGGATGAAGTTGAAAAAGAACCAGAGGTAGTGAGACCAGAACTGAAAAAGCCTGTGAGTGCAGATGCTGAAACTAGTAAGGGATACCAACCTGTGGTTCCCTATCCTCAGATATTGGCAGCTGGCCAAAAGAACAAGTATCACACGGAGATTCAAGAGATTTTCAAGTAAGTGAAGATCAATATTCCACTCTTGGATGCCATACAACAAGTGCCTTCATATGCAAAGTTTTTGAAGGACTTGTGCACGATGAAGAGGAAGCTGAATGTGAAGAAGAAAGCTTTCCTAACGGAGCAAGTTAGTGCATTGATATTGAGCGAGACTCCTCAGAAGTTTGGAGATCCCGGCTCTCCCAACATTTCCATTATGATTGGTGAATCACGCATTGGGAGAGCTTTACTTGATTTGGGGAGTAGTGTGAACTTGCTACCGTTCTCAGTACATGAGCAGTTGGGATTGGGTGAGCTTAAAAAGACCTCCATCATGCTACAGTTGGCTGACAGATCAGTTAAGGTACCGAGGGGTATTGTAGAGGACGTGTTAGTCCAGGTGGACAAATTCTACTACCTAGTGGATTTTGTGGTTCTTGACATGCAGCAGCCGGTCTCCACTATTTACCAAGCTCCTGTCATCTTAGGAAGACCATTTCTAGCTACATCAAATGCATTGATCAATTGCAGAAGTGGAGTTTTGAAGCTTACCTTTGGGAACATGGCACTGGAGTTGAACGTTTTCAACGCTTGCAAGATGCCAGCACATTTTGATGACACAAGCGATTTGAATGCTGTGGAGAGTTTGACACCAACAGATTTTATTTGCTCAACTTCTCCCTTCTCTGATGATGACTATATTTTTCAGACACCTGAATTTTTACTTAATGAGAAAATTGATCATATCAATGAAGATGACTTTGATTTTTTTGATTGTTTTGCAGATTCTTCATTACCACTTGAAGTACAGTTTGCGGGAGCAAGATGGAAATCCCAGTTTGAAGCTCTACCACCACCAGACATGCTTAAATCTTTAGAGGAAGAAGTTCCCCAGTTGGAGCTGAAACCGCTTCCTCAAGATTTAAAGTATGTGTTCCTTGGTCCTGAAGAAGGCACTTTTCCGGTGGTGATTTCCTCAAAGCTAAATCAGAAGGATGAAGCCCAGTTGATTGAAGTATTAAGGAAGCATCGAGGCGCAATTGGTTGGACAATAGCTGACATCAAAGGCATTGATGCCGCTGTATGTACCCACAGAATCCATCTTGAAGACGATGCTAGACCGGTTCGTGATGCTCAACGTAGGCTCAATCCTACCATGAAGGAAGTTGTGAAAGAGGAGGTGCTTAAGCTACTCGCAGTGGGTATCATTTATCCCATCTCAGACAGTAAGTGGGTAAGTCCAACTCAAGTGGTACCAAAGAAATCTGGTTTGACTGTCATAAAAAATGATAAAAATGAGTTGATTCCAACTAGAATGGTTACTGGCTGGAGAATGTGCATTGACTATAGAAAACTTAACTTAGCCAGTAGGAAGGATCATTTTCCTTTACCATTCTTGGATCAAATTTTGGAAAGAGTAGCTGGTAATGCATATTATTGTTTCTTGGATGGCTATTCTGGTTATTATCAAATTGCTATAGCACCAGAGGATCGGGAGAAAACCACTTTCACCTGTCCTTTTGGCACTTTTGCTTTTACTAGAATGCCTTTTGGTCTGTATAATGCTCTAGCTACTTTTCAGAGATGCATGATGAGTATTTTTTCTGATATGATTGATGACATTTGTGAAATATTCATGGATGATTTCTCTGTTTTTGGAAAATCCTTTGAGAGTTGTTTGCATAATTTGGCACGTATTCTCCAGAGATGTGAGGAAAAAAATCTTTTACTTAATTGGGAGAAATGCCAATTTATGGTTACTCAAGGCATTGTATTGGGGCATATTGTTTCTTCTGAGGGTATAAAAGTTGACAAGGCAAAGATTGAATTAATATCTAAACTTCCTATCCCTAGGACAGTTAGGGATATTCGTTCTTTTCTTGGTCATGCTGGCTTTTATAGGCAGTTTATTCAAGGGTTTAGTTCTATTGCAAAACCTTTGTGCACTCTTTTACAAAATGATATTGAATTTGTTTGGACTGATGAGTGCCAAAAAGCTTTTGATACCTTGAAAAAGTCGCTTACCACTGCCCCTATTGTGCAACCCCCGCAGTGGGACCTTCCCTTTGAGATTATGATAGATGCTAGTGACTATGCCTTAGGAGCTGTTTTGGGGCAGCGAGTGGATAACAGACCTTATGTGATTTATTATGCCAGTAGAACTTTGAATGATGCCCAGAAAAATTATACCACTACTGAAAAAGAATTGCTTGCAGTGGTTTTTGCACTTGATAAATTCCGGGCTTATATTCTTGGTTCTCCTGTTACTATTTTCACTGACCACTCTGCTCTTAAGTATTTGTTGGCTAAGAAAGATGCAAAACCACGCTTGGTTCGCTGGATTCTATTACTTCAAGAGTTCAACATCAACATTAAGGACAAGAAAGGAGTTGAAAACGTGGTAGCTGACCACCTCTCTAGATTGTCATCATCTCCTTCTTCACATGTCAGCCTTTCTCTTGATGATAGTTTCCCGGATAAGCAGCTGTTTGTGGTTGATAGAGCTCCCTGGTATGCTGACATAGTCAATTATCTGGTGACTGAGCGAATGCCTTCTGAATGGTCAACCCAAGATAAGCGTAGGTTTTTATCTGAGGTAAAATATTTCTACTTTGATGACCCTTATCTTTTCAAATATTGTTCAGACCAATTGATTCGGAGATGCATTCCTAATGATGAGTTTTCTTCGGTATTGAGATTTTGTCATATTGGTGCATGTGGTGGTCATTTTTCAGCAAATAAAACAGTGGCAAAAATTTTGCAAAGCGGTTTTTATTGGCCTTCCATGTTTAAGGACGCTTACATTTTTTGTAAAGCATGTGAGTCTTGTCAAAAGTTGGGAGCCATTAGCAAAAGAAACATGATGCCCCTTTCCTCCATTCTTACTTTAGAAATCTTTGATTGTTGGGGAATAGACTTCATGGGACCTTTTCCGGTTTCCTTTGGAAACACATATATTTTATTAGCTGTGGACTATGTTTCAAAGTGGGTTGAGGCCATCGCTTGCAAAACCAATGACCATCATGTTGTACTAAAGTTTTTACAATCTTTGTTTGCTCAATTTGGCATGCCCAAGGTTATCATTAGTGACGGGGGTTCTCATTTTTGCAATAAACCATTTTCTACACTTATAAACAAATATGGTATCACACACAGAGTTTCTACCCCTTATCACCCTCAAACAAATGGGCAAGCTGAATTGGCAAACAGAGAGATAAAAATCATTCTGGAGAAAACAGTAAATCCTAATAGGAAAGATTGGTCGATTAAGCTTATTGATGCTTTGTGGGCTTATAGGACAACTTTTAAAACAAATCTAGGGATGTCTCCCTATCGATTAGTTTATGGTAAAGCTTGTCATTTACCTGTTGACATTCAACATCGAGCTCTTTGGGCCATAAAACATGTTAACATGTCACTTGATGAAGCTTCAGGGTTGAGAAAATTGCAGATCAATGAATTGGATGAAGCTTGTTGGAATGCTTATGACAACGTGCAACTTGCAAAGGAACGCATGAAAATTCTGCATGATCAGAAAATTCATCCAAAGCATTTCACACTTGGCCAGGAAGTTCTTCTTTACAACTCTTGCTTGCATATTTTTCCTGGAAAGTTGAAATCCCGATGGAGTGGGTCGTACATTGTAAAGACCATTCATCCTCATGGCGCGGTAGACATTGTCAATCCGAAGAATGGTAATAGCTTCACTGTCAATGGACAACGTCTAAAGTCATTTCTGAAGGTCTTTGATCCACATGAAGAGATCTTGCTTGTGCAAGACCCCAGGGGAGTGCTTTAAGTTGTTTTTCCTTCTTTACAGTTTTCTTTACTTGCTTTGTTTTTATTTGTTCTTTTGCTTTGATTTTATATTTCATGTTGATTGTTTGTTTTGCTTGCTTAGTTCTGTGCACTTTGTTTTCTTTCGTTCGATTCATTGAGGACTATGTATCTCACTAGTTGGGGGGTAGCATGTGTGCACATATATATATAAAAAAAAAATTGAAATTTAAGATTTGTGAAATTTGAGCATCTTGGTGGAGTAGTTGAGCGGGATCATTTGTGAAAAATTTATTTTCAAGCTTAAACATAGAGCATGATTTTTGATGCATCATGTTTTGTTGATATGTGGCTTGAAACACCGGGATGTTATGCTTATTGAGATGAAACTTGATAAAAATTTTGTAGAACGAAAGGCAAATTTTGAAGGACATTTTGCACATGCTTACGCTTGTAGTGTTCCTTATTTACCATTCATTGATTTAACACTGGAGAAGTAAACTGCAGGACTACCGAGCCATGCCAAAAAAAAAAAAAAAGATTAGAATGAAAAGAAAAAAAAAAGAGAGAGAGAGAAAAGGAATAAAGGCAACTTAGTGAACTTTCCTAAGTAAAAAGGGCTAGAAACAGTTACCCAAGACTTTGGGGGTTGAGTGTCCAATCTTTAAAAAACAGAGCTGGCGTGAAAACTGCTAGTCCCTTGGGTTTTGAGGTAGTTAGAATCAGCAATGATTCATCTTAAGGTTGAAAAATCCTATGACAAATCATGGCTAGTAATAAGGAACGCACAACCAGTTTAGCTCCACACACACATTTGAATTATGAGAAATTTGCCTCAATTCTACGTGAAAGATTGTTGAGATAGTCTTGATGGGTATAGCCCCTGGTGGTTTAGTGGTAACATGTCACTTTTGTGAGAATTCAGAATTATGTTTGATTGCTTTTGTTTGAATTTCGAGTTTATGCAATGTTCATCTCAATTAATTTTCACTATTTTGCTCAAGGATTAGCAAAATGCTAGTTGGGGGGTGTGATTGAGCTGAAATATTGCATATTTTAGCAATTTAAAACCAATGTATTTTAAATTCATCATGACATTATTATTGGTTTTAAATGGAAAAATGGTTAAAGTGAATAAATCAAAGTTGTGATTTTAATTGATTAAAAGCATGAATTTCTGCTTGAATTCTACCAACTATTGATTACTGTGCATTCTAGTCCATAATTTTTCTTGCTTTCTATTATCATTTGTGTTTGTACCATTGTTCTCCTTGTTCTTCATGTTCATAAGGTTTCTTGAGCTATCTTTCCATCTTCAAAAGATAGAAGCACTTCTTGCCAACCCATTTTCCAATAAATATATCACATTCCTTGTGACATCCTATGCTTCTCAAACCTTGGAAATTTAACTTAGGAAAGGAAAATGATGAGTGCGTGTTTCTGTTCAAGTAAAGAGAGATTATGCTAAGGAAAATCAAGGTAAGGGCTAGTTGGAAAACCTGTTTGGGGACGTTGGGTGATGAGGTTTTTCCATTGAAAAGCTCGATGGCATGAAACTTCATGATGGAAGAGTGTTGAGAAAGATACTCCGCATTCGAGCTAATATACATAGGCTGAATAATGATGTGGGGCGATGCAACTATGCAGCAGAACAAACACAGCAGCAAAGCACTCACTCAGAACTGCACTCACACCAGCTTACACATGCAGAAAAGTGACTCACACAATGCACATGCAGACCACACGGACACCATGCAACAACCACTCATTCGGACCACATGGACAGCAACCATGCAGCAGAACAAACACAGCAGCAAAGCACTCACTCAGAACTGCACTCACACCAGCTCACACATGCAGAAAAGTGACTCACACAATGCACATGCAGACCACACGGACACCATGCAGCAACCACTCATTCGGACCATGCATGGGACCAACTTACACATGCAGACAGCAACTCATTCGGACCACATGGACAGCAACCTGAACGTGCAGCAGCAGCAGCAAGCTTCTGAGTTATTTATTCCTTCTTTTCCAAGTAGCTGGACGTGCAGCAGTAGCAAGCTTCTGAGTTATTTATTCCTTCTTTTCCGAGTAGCTGGACGTGCAGCAAGAGATCAATAGCATCACATGGACCACAACAGCTCACATGCAATAAACCACACCAGCTCACACAAGCAGAACACTCATTCGGACAGCACACAGCAACCAACTCACACCAGCTCACACAAGTAGAACACTCATTCGGACAGCACACAACAACCAACTCACACATGCAACACACATGCAGCAGCAGATTTGTTCTCTCTTTTCCGAGTAGCTGGACGGGCAGCAGGAGAACACATGGGATCATGGAAGACAGCTGGACGGAAAGTAGCAGCAACAGATTTTATTTCCTTCTTTCTTTCGTTTAAGCTGGACAGTAGGAGATGAGTATTTATTTAGCTGGAGGCAGCAACACAGGGGGACAGTTTTTACTTACTTCTTTCCGTTTAGAAGCTAGAGAGAGTTATTGTTTTTTTTTGGTTTTTCATTCGGCTACAGTTGAGCAACTGAGTTCTTGAAGTTGCACTTGTTTTCCCGTTTGAGTTTTTCTTTCCGTATATAGCAGTAGGGCAACCTTGAGTTTATTTTGTTTCTCTTCCGTTTAAGTAGCAGAATTTTCATTTCATTTTCTTTGACTTTTCTTTCTTAATATAGATTGGTATTCGGCAGTTTTTGTTTTTGCCTACAATGCTTTGTTGTTTTAAGAATTTTTATTAAGTATTAAGAATTGTTTTAGAATTTTATCTCATTAATTGTAATACCTTAATTTCTTTCAAGTGTGCTAGTTGGTTTCATGCAACAAGAGAATTGTTTTAGAAGTTTTTAATCAAGTATGCTAGTTTGTTTCATGAAATAAAGGAATTGTTTTAGAAGTTTTTAATTAAGTGTACTAGTTTAATTTATTGCAAGAAGGGTTTGGTAGAGAGCTTTTGTTTTTGTTTTAGTTGGGTAATTTAATTGTTGTTTACTTATTTCATGTTATTTATTTTTATTGTTTCATTAAGCTTTCATTTTAATAGTGATTACAATTGTTATGGTTTAATTTGAGAATTTGTGATTTAGATACAATGATAAACCCTAGAATATTGATTTTGAGGCTTTTTCAATTTTCAATGCATGTTTTGTCAATTACTTTTTAATCTAGTTTAATTCTTAATTTAGTTTTATTAATCTCTGAATTTAATCTATTAGCCATTTACATTCCAATCCGACAATCAAAAATCTAAAAATATGAATCTAGTCCATGACTAGTAACCTCTTCCATCCATTGCACATATCATCCTCTTGTTTTCTCTTTGTGAAGTTTTTCACATTTTTCAACGAGTTTAATTTTAAGTAACTTTCCCTGAGGAGACGATCTAGGAATTTATTCCTAATTATTACACGACATCCTCCTGCACTTAGGATAGCATTAGTGCTACTCATTTTTGAGTGAGTCAACCATGCATACTACTATTTCTTATTCTCCTTCTGAAGTTATTTACGGTTTTAATCCACTTACTCCTTTAACTTTGATGCTTTTGCTTGTTGATGACAGAAGAAGCTTGGATAGACTTTTCAAAAATTTTGAGAAAATTAATGATAATTCATATCAAATGGATCTTCTAGGTAAGTATCATGTTATGCTATTTTCAGTGTTACTAATCTTTTTTCCTTTGATGCAGGTGGAAATTTGATGTCAAATCCTTTTGAGGAAGGGGGAATGATGGGCACCAAGTTGGACTGAGTTTTAAAGGTACTTTGCAAGTTCTAGACGAGACAATCACAAGATTGAGAGCTGAGAAGAGCAAGGAAGCAATGCAATGATTGGTGCAATCCACTTTGGATGTGTCTAGCAAGATGGGCTTGAAGGATGAAGATCCAGTTTTAATTCATTTCATACAAGCTATGGAAGAGGGTAACAACATGACTTAAAGGCTTTCAACTTGTTTTAATTTATTTAAAATACTTATTTTATTAGTTTAGAATAATTATATTTATTATGAGAAGGACTTAAGGGCATGTTGGGAAAGTTATTATTTTGTTGAACTACGGTTTCAAGAAGTTACTATAGCCAAGTTACTGTAGCTGTGGCACTATTCACTTAGGGACATGTTTGGAAGATGGCGATTTATTTTGGCTAGGGTTTTAATTTGGATTTGGTTTAAATACTCTTTGTTGCCTCATTTTAAGAAGTTTATGAAAGTTTATGAAATTTGGTCATTATTTCATTGTGGGTTAAGTTTTATCTCCCCTCTTGTTCTGCATTGAACTTTTAAACTTATCAAAGATAAATCAAAACCTTTGTGGCATTCCTTCTTTGTCATCTGAGTTCTTGAGATAGGTTCTTCAACGAGTCTAGATTTTAATGTAATTTAGGTTCTTGAAACAAGTTTCTCAACTGGTATAAATTTTTCCATCTATTGACTTGATTTTGGCTTTCTTGAATGAATTTTCAAATTGATTGTGGGTTCAAAAAATTTCAATTATGCAGATTCAAATTTCAATTCTGAATCCTTATGAATATACTGACCATAAATGATTAAAGAATTGGCTCAAGGCTTTAATTCCGTTCGTGGAATTGGGCAACAGCACAGCCGAAACAAAGTGAGGCTTTACTTGTGATTTTTGGCTAGCCCTATCCTTCCTTTATCAAATCATTTTCCAGCTTTTCTTGTAGATATAAACAATACCTAAGCCTCAATTATTATACTTCCTAATCATCATTACTCATCAACCAAAAGCTACTAATCCTAATGGTAGCATGGGAGGCACACCAATGGTAAGCATGGGAGGAAATCTGAAAAATATTCCTTGAAACGAGTCCTCATGCCATGTTTAAGTAAAATGATTCAAAGAAGCTAAAGGTAATGTACCCAAGTGTTTGGGCAACCTATGATCTTTGTCCAAGTGAGTTGAGCCATTTGGCACCACGTCATCACCAAAGTTTGTATCGCACTGAAAATTATTAAATAATCTAACTAAGATGATGGTGCCAAACTCTTTGTAAAACCATAATCCTAGATATTTGAAATATTCCGTAAAATTAGACCAACCATAGATTATCACAAAAACTCTTGGGTCTAAATTAGATTCTATTCCCTCGCAAGACTTAGTGAAGTGCAAAAGTCCATAAGTGACACTCTACATTCTCGATTTTACTTGGGGTATCACATTCTCCCCCCCTTAATAAAAGATTTCATCCTCGAAATTGCATTGCATACACTAAAGTGAAAACTAAGTTCAATATGAATATTTATCGTAAGGACTAACGTTTATTGTTCGTAGTCGAATCGTCGAGTGAGGAAGGTAGTGGTACTTCTCCCCCTTCTTCTATTACTGAATCTTGTGAAAAGTAATAAGTCTCATCATCTTTGGAGTCATAATACATATTCATCCTCATCTCTTGCAACTTACGTGCTATCTTAGCTTCGTCGTCTTCCATAGGTTGACCCTCTTCATGAGAATGAAAGATACCAGACAATGTTACTAAAGAATTGGACATCTTAGATGCCTTTGAGACTCAAATTTCAGCAACATGACTAGATTTCACATCATCTTGAGTCCCTAACAAAAGCGATCTAGTGGCTTCAAACAAGTGAATTACGCAACGGTTGACACTACCAATGTGGTAATGCCCTTTGTGAGAAAAAGGTTTCCTCTATTATCATAATCCATCACATGCATCTAATGATGTTCAAACCTCTCCTTTAGTTGCCAGTAAGATAATCATAGGATCCCGCTCTTCTTGTCTTGCCAGTAAGAATGTGTGAGTTGTGTCCTATCAATCTATCTATGTCATCCGTAGTAGGACGTCAAGACTAAGGACTTGTTTGGATACTAAGAACATCTCATAATACTTGTGAATAGTTGTGAAATTATTTGTGTTAAGATTCTTTATTGGGCTTGGTGAAAGGAAAGAGAAAAAGTTGAATAAGAATATTATAAAGTTAAAAAATTGTTTGAATTTAATTTTGTAATATAGTTTTGTTTTGAAATTTGAAAAAGTTTTATTATTCTTTATATTTTGTTTGAAAATTTGGAGCAATTGTAATGATTAGGTAATGATTAGATAGAAAAGTTGAAGATTTGATGTTAAAAAAATGTTTTGTGTTCAAGTGCTGTTTGAAAAGAAAATATTTGAGAATATCTTAGAATACATGAGAATAGTTGTGTTCCTAAACGGGTCATAAGAGACACCTATTTGAGCATGTTTGGAGTCAAAAGGACATTTGATGAATGCATTCTATAAAAGGCTTTAGGTAAAATCCAAAATTGCACTTTTGAGATACTAAGGGTTGGATCTTCTTTGAAGCTGGCATCTTCAAAGAAAGCAAATTACTTCAAAGGAGACAATAAGAGGAGCAGTGCAGTGTCGCTGTGATTCTAAGGAAGTGAGATAGGTTAGCTTCTAAGACAGTGTTGAGGAATGTGGGATGAATGTTGTGAGAATGTATGAAAATGGCATATCCATACTTTGTAATCTCACCCTTGTTGATCATGAAATTATAAATGTTTTGGCATTATGCTTGTGAATATTCTTACTTTGCGTTTTCTAAGATCTTGACTATGACTGTTTTTTGATTAATACGGTGTGATATCTAAGCGTGTGTAATCTTATCATGTATTGATCATCAAGGATGGGTAGAGAGAGTCCTCGGACCATTCCTGAGGTGCGTCACCATGACTATCACATGGGTAGAGGGAGTCCCCGTGATGATTGGGGTGGGGTGATGATTGGGGTAGGACATTATCGTGTTGGCCTAACTTGATAGACGAGATGGAGAATACCTCGGGCATACCTTGGCCAAGTAGATGTTTTCTTGTTGCAACATGTATATCTTTGTGTGAGTTAATCTAGGGGAATGATGACTTGTATGAGATAGAGAGTCAGCTTGCACGTTGGTTGGGTGGAAGTGATTCCCCGATTTCAAACAGTTAAATGGCATCCCCTGTTGCCATTTTAGGCGACAAATTCTTGTGTCACAAATATCTATGTGATGAACATCTGTACAATGACAATTATGAGCTTTACATACTGAAGAGGAGGATGTATCCTTGCCTCGATTATACCTATGCTTAATGATGTTTTGCGCAAACGGTAATTCCTTAGAGGGTGATTCCTCACCTATGCTTATATAACTGTGTTTTATTTTTATTTTTTGAAAGTGAAACATAGTTTCATTCATTCATGAAAGCGGACAATTACAACTTTTAACCTGCAAAATACAAGTCAAATTCTAACATTTTCTCGCTCTTCAACCTACAAATTTCTTTGCGACTGACAGGGTCTTATCCAACGTCTCCAGATTAAATGTATGATAAACAGGCCTCCAGACTAACCGTCTAAGAGACTTAACTCTGTCTTAGACCACCTTCTAAGACAGCCCACACAACTCCCCCTCCCAAGGAGTGGAGTACAAACTTTACAGACACTCGATCCTAGAGACTGTTTCCTACTGCTAACTAAAACAAATTAAATGAAAAAATACAACAAAAAAACACCACTTAAAAAAACACCTTGGGCCCAGCCCAGCCCAAACAAAAACTAGCCCATTGGGAGAGCCACTTAGGGTTTCATCTCTATCTGCTGCTACTGCTCCCTCATTGTGCAGTGCCCTCCCTCCAAATAGGTGCAAAGAAAGCACTTCCTCCAAGCTCACGGCTCCAAGCTCCTCCACGCCGTCTGAAAACAAGGACAACTCACAGCTCCAAGCTCCTCCACGTTGTTTGAAAACACTGGATACATGCATGCTCTCCAGCGGACCTCCGCAGGCCATAAAGAAAGCTCTGCTCTCCAGTATACGTCGACAAAGAAAACTATAGGGCAACTTCCTCTTCATTCCATCTCCATGCACTTCTCCGGTGTTTCGTCTTCATTTTGACCAGCACCATCTTGTACGCCGTGGGCCCCCTCGTCTTCATTCCTTCTCAACTAGCTCGTACACCATGGGCCACATCTAGAACAGAGCAAGGGACCATCTCAAGTCTAGACCTCTCAGAACCGAGCAGATCATGCCTTTAGCCCCCACTCTATGGCCTCGAGAGCAGGCACCTCTCCCTTAAAACATCTGGACCTCAACCCCCTAACACCTTGCACCACAGCCATGGAGACTAGATACCGTCTCCTCTTACTAACAACACCAGATCTAAAACTAACAATGGCTGGACAAACAAAAGGGAAAAACTAACAAAAACAAAAAAGGAGCAGGAGGGAGGGAGGGAGGGAGGAGCCGAACCTCCCGCCTCCCTCTGGGGAGATTTTCATTTTTTGGTTCTAGAGAGATGAGAGAGTTTCTCTCTCTAAAACCACGGGTCTGATACTCACATTACTATATATAACTATGTTTTATTGAAAGGGTGATCCTCGCCTTGTTAAAGAATGCATGTATTTTTGTCTAAGAGGGCGATTCCTTGCCATGCACTAATATATGTGTCCATCTATTTTGTTACATGAAACTATACATTGGACGAGTATTAGTAGTTTTGTTATAGTTGCCTAACTTACCTATAGTTTAAACATCGAAACCATAGACTTTGATGCATAGATAGACCCAAGAGTGATATTTGAGGAGGAAGAGCCAACCCCATCCAAACCATAGTCATGGAGGCTTGTCGACGTCATAGACATTGTTTATCCTTGGAAGTTGTACATATCTTTTAGTTGGGTGACTACTTGTACTTGGTCTACCTCATTTTGGTTGTATGGTCAAGGTTTTTGGATACCTTTGTATTTATTTGAAGAAGTGGAGTAACTTGTAAATATTGTGCATATTTATACATGGATTATACTGATTTTACTACAATGTTTAGCCTCCAAACTAAACATCTAATTTTTTTTTTTTTTTTTGTGACTCAATATCTATATCCTTACACATGCACTTTCTTGTGAAAGTTGCACGCTTGACCTGATTCGAAACTTGGGTGTTGCCAACTGGTTGGCATCCTTGGCAACATGGATCGTCACCAAGTCCTTTAGTGAGGAACAGTGTTGTGACTAAACTTTGACTCAAACTAGTGAACTAAATATTTAGTACATTTTTACCTACAAGTATACAGGTGTTGTAGTACCTAACAGAGTCGAATCCATAAGGATTGACTTATGTGATGAAGAAAATAACTCAAACAATGAAAATAAATTACTAAAATGAACATGCAATCAAATAGAAAAGAAGATTATTGATATGAAGATTTTTAAAATAATAGAATAAAACTAAAATGATAAAATAAATTGATGTGGAGAACGACTAAGGTTTCGAGGATCCATCTAATAATTTAGAATATTATTTCCAATTGATTTACTTCAATTAAACTTGAATAATGATTCCATTTAATTGGATGATTTACCATTTAAGGTCAAGAAAAATAGTCACTAATGATTAAACATGAACGATTGATGGTTAAAGCATTCACAAACTCATTTGAATATCATAGGGATTTTTTCAAGCATTCACTGTATTCGAAAATCACAATGAATCAAGAGAAATATATAGATAATCAAAATATCCAGTAATAAAATCTTTCAATCAATCAAGCTCCCAAAATAAATTTCAATGTTGATCCGAAAACAATGTCTAAATCATTAAACTTCACCTCTAACCTTAGCACTAAAATTTAGCCAATCATGTTCATCACAAGAGCCATAGAAATCAAATAAATTTTCTTCATGATAAAACTAAAATAAAACAAAAGAAAACAACTACAAGAAAGTAAAAGTGGAGAGAGGATTGAGCTAAAAAATAACTCTCCAGTTGAAGTCCACCGTTCTGCAAATCTGTTCGAAAACTCTCCCCAGTTGCTCAAACTAAAAAGATCACCAACATATCAGGCTTCATTCAGCTCCCCACGTCTGCCCAGTCTTCGATTCATCCGTGAAGTCCACTTCTAGAAAAACCAGTAGCCCCTTGGTCAAACGAAAGAAAAAATCAGTGATTCACTCTCGTCCCCAGCGCTCGGTTCCCTCTCCGTAAACTCCCAAGCTCTATCCCTTTTTTTTCGTTTCACTCCCTCTGCTCTCTAGGAGAAATAAAAATCGAGCCCCATGCACTCCCAGCTTTTTTTTTCCAGCCCCTTGTTCTGTCTCTCTCACCACAAAAGATGATGAAAACTCCTCTACTGTCCCGAACGAAAATAGATCAAAAAATAAAAAATAAAAAAATAAACTCCCTCTTAACTTTCTTTTCTTTTTAGCCGAAGTCCCTCTTCATTCAAGTCCCCCAAAGCCCATAAAGTAACCCCGTCCGAGCCTCCTGTAAGAGTCCCAAGTGTTGCTGCCTCTCTATCAAAAACCAGAAAAAAATTAATCCCTCCAGTTTCCTCCGTCCAGATCCAAAATAATATCCAAATTGCACCCTCTCCTTTGTCTACTGCCCCGTGTGCTTTCGTAAGTCTCTCCTCATCCCTCCTTGTTTTACCTCTCAAAACAGAGTAAAAAACATCACCTCAAGTCTCATCAACCAAAAAGCTCCATATGTTCTGTGGTGCCTCCCTATGTATCGCTCAACCCCAGTTGAGTTTCAGCCCCCTAGCCCTCTCTCTACCTGCGTTCGGCGTCCTCCCTTTAAAAGCCAGCCCTCCAGCCTCCTTTCCAGTCCACGTTTCCCATAAGCTTTTTATTTCCTTTTCCACTCAAAACATGCTGCCAACTTGCTGTGTCTTGTTCTCTAGCCGAAAAGGCCGTCTGCTATTTTCCCTTCTTTCCTCAAAATCCAAAGACCCAAAACAAGAAGTGGCGTGTGTTTTCTTTCATCTTGGATACCCATTTTTGATATTTCTTTTGACCACATGTCCATCCATCTGCATGGATTTTGGGGGAAATAAAAACTTATTTTAAAGAAAACATTCTACAAAACAAGAAAATAAAGAACACACAAAATTAGAAACTCTAAAAAAAATTAAATTAAAATAAATAATAGAATATCACAGTTGTGTTGTGCATATGAGAAAATATTGTCCAATTAAAACACAAGTTATAAAAATTAAGCATAAACATGATATTAATCAATTAAAAATCACAACTTATATTTATGCTTGTTAACAATTTTTCCATCTAAAATAAATAATAATGTCATGATATTAAAATATGTTGGTTCTTTTTTTTTTTTTTTTTGATAGGAAAATCACTTTCATTAATAAGCAAAACAGAATTACAAAGTTAAATCAGTCCAATGGACTTGTTCAATAATAGAGGGAACAACCTCCCACCAAACACTTGTATCAACTACTGATCTTGCAAACCTTGCTAATCTGTGTGCTGACTCATTTGCCTCTCGATTAACATGCAAAATAGAACAAACTGGTATTCTGTTCTGCATCTGTTTGATATCTGTTACTATATTTCCAAACATAGCATTGGCAAACTCAGGCTTTGCTAACTCATTAGCTAAAATCAACGAATCTGTCTCAATAGTTAGAGCCTGCAAACCAAGAGGGATACAAAATTGTAATCCCCTTAGTATAGCTACCAGTTCAATCTCAAGAGGCTCCACCACTGCTGACTCCCTTTTGCTGACAGCCATGATCACCTTGCCTTCCCAATCTCTGAGAATAAGCCCAACTCCTGCACTGCCATCTTCACTAAAAATAGCTCCATCCACATTAAGCTTTGTGGTTCCTTGTGGAGGTAGTTGCCATTTAGTCACCCTCTTAATGCCAATAGAATTAGTAGCTTTAGTTGCCTGAAAAGCCTTTTGCAAGCAAAGTGCATGGTTGACTACCTCTGCTGGTTCCATATGTTTTTCCTCAAATACCCACTGATTTCTTCTATACCAGCATGCCCAAGCTATCATAAATACACGCTCCAGCTCTTCTAGACTATGATTGACTTGTACTCGAGCAACCATTTCTCTGAAATCATCATTTGGTAGTACATGCATTCCTTGAGGAAAATGTTGATCCCAGATCCCAGTGAGCATCTGACATTGTTTGAGAGCATGTACTGTATTTTCAGACCCTGCAGAACACAATTGGCATGTGGCATCTTCAACTACCTTCCTTTTTTTCAAATTGTATCTGGTTGGCAGAGCTTCAATGCAAGATCTCCATGCAAAAATCTTAACTTTCTGGGGCACTTTCATCCTCCAAATGTCTTTCCACAGCTTTTTGTCCTCTCTATCTCTTGAGCTTTCTCCCACTGTTGTTGTGGCCAAAGATTTAAAAAACTTGTAGGCACTCTTGACACTGAAACAACCATTTCTCTCCAAGTCCCATACTAATTTATCCTCATGGTTTTCTGGACTGAGAATAATTTTCAAAATTGCTTCAGCTGGTTCAGGGGCCAACAAACTTCTGACTTTATGCATATCCCACCATCCTGATTGTTGATCAATTAAAGTTTCTACTCTTTGGTCCTCTTCTGTTGATCCTGCCATTATCTGTTGTAAGTTTTTGAAACCAGGCACCCAATAATCATCCCGAATCCTTATCATTCTTCCATTTCCCACCCTCCACCTGCAACCTTGTAGAAGCTTTTCTTTCACTGACCAAATACCCCTCCACACAAAGGATGGATTGTGACCAAGATTTGCATGCTGAAAATTTGAGTTTTGAAAATATCTGGCCTTAAACACTTTGTGAAGCAGGCTTTCTTCATTCTGCATTATTCTCCACCCTTGTTTTGCAAGTAGGGCCTCATTGAAGATCCTTAAATCTCTGAAACCCATACCCCCATCCCCTTTTGTCTCACACAGCCTCTTCCAATTCACCCAGTGAATCTTTCTCTCCTCTTTTTTCTGTCCCCACCAAAAGTTGGCCATCATTTGCTCTATTTCATGACACAATGAACTGGGTAGCTTAAAACATGACATAGAGTAAGTTGGAATAGCTAAGGCCACAGCCTTTATTAAGACTTCTTTTCCCCCTTGTGATAAGAGCTTTTCCTTCCATTGCTGCAACTTAGACCATACTTTATGCTTTATATCAGAAAACGCCCTTCTTTTATCTTTGCCTACCATTGAAGGTAGGCCTAGATACTTATCATAATGCTGGTATCCCTGAACTCCCCACAAAGATAGTACTTGTTGCCTAATTTCTGATGGGACATTATGACTGAATACCATTGCAGTCTTTCCTCTATTAATTCTTTGACCTGATGCCTGCTCATATTCATGAAGAATTCTTTGTAATTCCATGTTCTCTTGAAGAGTGGCCTTGCAGAAGAGGATGCTATCATCTGCAAATAGCAACTGATTCACCACTGGAGCCCCTCTACATACCCGAATGCCTGAAATCTGATTTCTGCAACTTGCTTCAGTCAACAAAGAAATGAGACCCTCAGTACCCAATAAGAATAGATAGGGAGATAGTGGATCTCCCTGTCTTAACCCACGGGAAGGATGTATAGGGCCAACTGGTTCTCCATTTATGAGAATGGAAAAAGAGACTGTTTTGACACAAAGCATAACTAATTGGATCCATCTATTAGCAAAACCCATATGTTTCATAACAGCTTCCAAATAATTCCATTCAAGCCTGTCATAAGCCTTGCTTATGTCTAACTTTATGGACATAAATCCTTCTTTTCCAGCTCTTTTTCTTCTTAAATAATCAATCATTTCATAAGCTACAAGAATATTATCAGAAATGACTCTACCCGGTACAAATGCACTTTGAGAGTTGGATATAACATGAGGAAGGACTAACTTCAGCCTATTAGACATGACCTTTGAGATCAATTTATAAAAGACATTACATAGGCTTATTGGGCGATACTGGGATACTAATTCTGGCTTTTTGGTTTTTGGAATAAGGACAATAAAGGTATGGTTTAACTCAGCAGGGAATTGACCCTCATTAAGGGCATGCAATACAGCTTTAGTCACAGACTGTCCTACAATATTCCAGTATTTTTGATAGAAAATAGGAGCCATACCATTGGGTCCAGGAGCTTTATTAGGATCCATTTGTTGTAGAGCAATCTTTACTTCATCTTCAGTATAGGCCTTTGTAAGATCTTCATTCATTGCAGCTGTTACCCTGCCTTGTAGAGAAGATAAGAAACTGTTATTGGGTTCCAGACCACTTGATTTGAAAATATCTTCAAAATAGTTTATTATCAGCTCATCCCTTTGCTCTTCTTCTTTCCACTCCCCATTTTCATCCTTGAGCCTGGTTATAGTATTTTTCTTTTTCCTTTGACTTGCTTTGCTATGGAAGAACTTTGTGTTTTGGTCACCCCCTTTTAACCATAATGCTTTTGATCTCTGCCTCCAAAGTATTTCCTCCCTTTCAAGCCAAATTTGTACTTCCTCTCTTGCTTTCTGTATTGCTGCTCTGTTAGGACTTCTGACATTCTCTTTATGGAGCTTCTCTAATTGCATTCTAGCCTGCCTTAATCTCTTCTGAACTGTTCCAAAACTGGCCTTGTTCCACCTTATTAGCCTGTCACTACACCTTGAGATCTTATTTACCACCTCTCCAATAGGTCCATCCCCACAGTGAACTTGCCAAGCCTTCTCAATCACATTTTCACATTCTTCACTTTCTGTCCATACTGCTTCAAACCGAAAAGGCTTGTGACCTTTTAACCTTTGCACACCCCCCTCAGTTTGTATCACAATAGGATGATGGTCTGAATAAGCAGCACTGGTATGCACCACTTTTGCATAAGGGAAAGCTCTACACCATGCAATGTTTGCTAATGCTCGATCAAGCCTTTCATGGATTGCATTCACCCCTTCCCTGTTGTTCCACCATGTAAAGCTAGTTCCTTCATAACCCAAATCAACTAATGTGCAGTCATCAATCATTCTTCTAAAGCTCTCCATTTGGAATTCAGCTCTATCCTTCCCACCCTTCTTTTCCATCCTACTAGTTATTTCGTTGAAGTCACCCATCACCAACCATCTCTCATGAGCACCCCTACTTAAAGACCTCATTAAATCCCAAGTTTCTTCCCTCCTATTTGTTTCTGGGTGTCCATACAACCCTGTTACTTGCCAGCAACCTTCACTGTCACTCTCCTTCACTTCAGCATCAATGTGATGCTTTGAAAAACTTCTAATGGTCAGTTCAACTTCCTGTCTCCATAACAAACTAAGACCTCCACTTCTTCCCTCACAATCGACTGTAAAACAATTATGCAATCCTACCTGAAACTTTACTCTATCCATGATTCTGCTACTTACTTTTGTTTCTTGTAAAAACAGTATATCAGGACCTTCCTTCTTAACTAAGTCACGAAGGGCTCTAATGCCACATGGGTTCCCAAGCCCACGTGCATTCCAACTTAAGAGTTTCATGGCTCCCGGCGGGGCTGAAAATCAGCCTCCACCGATCTCCGAGTTAACATCTTCTCAGCCTCCATAACCCTTCTCACTTTAGGTGCTGGTAAGGATTCCGAGCCATTGTCTTCCATTGTACTTCCCTTTCTCTTAATAGAAAGTCTAGCTAACTGATTTTGTGCTCCTTTCTCTGTCAGTTTTCTTTGCCTCAACCACTTTCCCCCTGCCACCTTTGACTTAGTAACTTCTTCCTTAGCTGAAAATACATATTCATGAATAACTTCTTTTCCTTTCAGTTGGTCTGTAGAATTCATTCTTAAATTTATTGGCCCTTCTTTCAGAGGCGTGACTGCATTAAGCCCATTCTCATTTAGTTTTGCCTCTTGTGTATTCTCCATATCTCTAGAGATAGTTTCAACTTTTTTGACATTATTCCCATCAGACACCATAGCTGCAGCATTTACCACCTTTTCAGTTTCCTTTTTTTGCTCCTTCACATTCAACTCCTTTCTTCGAATTAAATCTGCAACATTACTGCATGTAACAGTTGGTTTTGAAACTGCTCCACCATCCTCCTGAATTGGTGCTGATGCCCTTAATTGCTGCCCTGGAACCGTTACAGCCATACCTCTGCCCAGCTCCGGTTGCTGCTCACGGTGGTTGAACACATTTCCTTGTTTCACAGACTGCTGCATTGATACTGTTGCATTTACCTGAATCAATGGCTGTTTTGCAGGCTGCTCAGGTTGTTGCTCTCGATACTCACGGTTGTTGAATGCTTTTCCTGAAAGGGTTGACACCCGCATCCATTCACCAAATGGGAGACTATCCTCCTTGCATGCACCTTGTTCATTCTTCCATATACTGCATTCCTTATGACTATGGCCCAGACGACCACATGCATAACAGAAAGTGGGTAATCTCTCATATATAAACCGAATCCAACAAGTACCATGGTTGCCCAAGTTGATACACTTACCTCTCAACAGAGGTTTTGTAATATCCAACCATATTCTAATTCTGATAAATTCTCCCCATGCAACTTCATCCTTTTCCACATCAATCTCCTCCACCTCTCCAATGTTGTTACCAATCTTTCAAACTACCTTCTCATTCATGGCTCCCAACGGGAGATCATACAACCTGATCCAGAAAGCAGCCTTTGATATCTGAATTCTTGTTGCTTGGGCTTCACCTGAATAATTCTGCATCAGAATGAGATTTCTATCAAAAGACCATGGACCCTCACGTTGCACCCTGGTCTTTTCCTGCTGATCTTCAAACTCCACCAAAAAAATTCTAGACCCCAAGTCCTTTACCCATAATTTTTTAACAGGACGCCAAATCTTCTTCAGAGTTTGCTTGAATGCCTCACGATTGTATAATTTCTCTGTTAATAAAGAAACTAATAAGCAATGTTCACCCCTTTGCTTTGAATCTTCCAGCAATCCTTCATCCAGTATAATCTCCTCCTTTTCTTGCTCCATCAACGACAATCTCTGGCATAATTCCTCTAATGTTTCTCCCATGATTAGTATAACCTCGTACTGACCTGTACTGAGACAGGGAATAGACCTCCACGGATGCTAGAGCTTCTGAGAGGAAAGAAACGTAAAAGGATCAGCTAACTATTTCAGCTCAATTAAACGGGATGCCACAACTTGGTATTAGAGCATTTATACATGAGTCTGGGTAAAATCCACTTGTTTAAGTAGGAATAGTACCAGATATATAAGAATTGATCCTAGTGTTGTAAGTTTGAAATTTTAAGTACCCTCGTTTTAATCTGCATCAAGGAAATGAGTGTTGGGATAGCAAGTGATAGGTTTGAGTTATGTGGCAAGATTTAAAAATGATGCAACTGAGAGTTCTGCGGTGAGCAACTGATGCGTAGTCCCGAGGGAGAGATTTGAACGAGATGAGAGATGAAGAGTTAGTAAGAGTGCTTAATCGCATCTTAGATGTGTTGGAGTAGCAACGTGAATTCTACTCACATTACCTACAAGTTCAGTCATTACGTTCCTTGAGTGAGGAACATAACAGATGTACGTCTGAGCTATTTTCGGATTACTATTACATGAGATTCTTTAGTAGTGAGGTTTCAATTAAGGTGGAGAGGTGGATCACAAACATTAAAGAGCTTTAAAGGTGTGTGGGGGCGTACCGAAAGCCATAAAGTATTGTACACAAGTTATTTGCTTCAAGGAGAGGTGGCATTATGGTGGGGTACCGAAAGACAACTTCTTACCATGGAACTCGGAGCTATGGAAAGAATCTTGTAGAAATATTTGAAAAGTTTGATGATCGATACTTTCCCACTATTATACGGTAGCAAAAGTTGAAGGACTTTTCTCACTTGGTACACGTCACCTCTATTGCTGAGTGAGAATAGAAAAATTTGTTGGTCATACCCATGTGCCTAAAGAAGAGGATGGTTACTGGTGAAGGAAGTAGTTCATGTGTTCATCAAAAGTTCATGTCTAGGACTGGAGGACGACATCCAACTACCTAAAGCATGCATGGGAGGAAGGACACCATTGTGTGGTAGTTTTCATAGGGCTCATTAGGGAGATTTTCGTCAGTGTCCAATCTTGTGTAATTGTTGTAGGAAGACAGCACAGTACACCAAAGATTGCCCTCATGCAATATTTAATGTGAGTGGATTTATGGTGAAGGAAGTGGAGATCACATATAGGTCATACGAGAGAGAGTATATGCCCTCACTCCAGGAGAAGTTGACAAAGGCCCCAGAAATCCTAGAGGCAGGCTGTGACACCCTCAGACCCTGCTTGGGATTGAACGGTGACTGAAGCATTGGGACATATAACACAAGGCTACATACCCCTCAAACATAACAGTTAAAATGCAATGCACCTATTCATCTAATAGTATGTAGTATATCGTAGCGAAAATTCTACCTAGGTCAATTACAACAAGACAAATATCATGGTACCGAAGCACATAAATCCCAAAACATATATTTTCATAATAGCCATCAAAAGACTTAATTGCTCCAAAAGAAACTCCCAAAACATGGGACCATCACATCAAGTGTCATCAAAACAAATCATCCATTAAAAGGTCTTGTGGAGCAAAACTAAAGTTCCATCCTCCGTTAGACTCAAGAAGACTCCCCTGGTCTTCCAGAAGTCTGGTTCTAGTAGTCCCACCTCCGCAGCGAGCTCCTCTACCTCTACAGTAGAGTCTTAGGCTTACTTAAGATACCTCGATACGAAGTTCATATCATCCTTAAACCTCAAAATCTTAGGATCTGGGGAGAAAATCTCGACATCTAACTTATTAAGGGTAGGTAAGATTCTCTTCAGTTGCTAAGTCGTGACCTTAAGTAGATCTAAAATGAAGTGATTGCGAGCCTCGACAATAAACTCATCCTCCACCAATTCACTAATCTCGCCCTTACTTATGGGTCTCGTGTACCTATCACTACTTCTACCATTCTGGGTGGGGGAATGGTAGTGAAAACTACCACAGTAAGATTTTGAAAAATCTCAATAAGTAATCATATAACATGTAACATATATCTTAAGCATATATAAGCAAAACCAAAATGAATGCATGGACATGAAACTTTACTTATGCATGTGACTTTTGAAAGTACCACATGAGCCAGAACTTTCACAACCTTTTTCTTTTCCTAAAACATCGTTTCATCATTTCATTCTTGTTCATGAAAAGATACATGTAAGCTCAAGTTCTTCTTCATATAACATAGCATGTCTTGGAGGTTAAGGCCTTGATCTTTGACTTTAACATATAATTGGATACCTCATGACTCTGCACCGTGTGTTCCCTACTAGTTATCGCATCAATCATTGGCCCACTTTGACCAAGGTGGCTACATCTTAATTTTAATTATTCTTATTATGGCAGTTCACATTTTTGCCTTCACCGTAGGGTACCCACAAACTTTAGGTGCAATCCCGCTTTGATATCATTTTCTTTTAGGAACCATTCGAGGTTTGTTGACCTAGGAGTTAGCACTCCATTTTAGACACTTCTAAGTGGATAGAGGAGTTCCACTAGGGCATTTCCCCATACCAGCCTTTGGAGTTGTGATAAAACTTTAAAAGACTCTTTTTTTCTTTTTGAAAAGTTTCACAAAACCCAATGTCATTGACATGGACTATGAAACTTTGTGCTTTCATGGGACACATGCAAATGTCGAAACTTAATCATGACCATATAGCAAATAATGATGCACATCCATGTACATTTTTGTGTTACGACTTGAAAATATTAGAACATGTGACCATGTTCTTAATCATAAATTCTAAAGCATTTGATTACAAACAAGAAGTGAACATCCACAACTCCACATTCATCATGCAATGGCTAAAACACATCAACACTAGTATGCAAGAGATTTAATTTCATGCATTCAAAACTTTAATCACAACATGGTAACCCTTCATCTATGGTCATGGCCAAAAGCTATTTGTCCTAAATACATGTTACACCTATTTTCATGAACTTAGAATTTTCTAATGTGTTTAACAAAAATTTATCCATAAATCTCCATATATAGCAAAAACACACAAGTGAGCATGCTTAGAAAAAAACAAAAATTTCTTCAAGTTTACTCCTTTAAAAGATAAGGTAAGGCAACCATCTTCATGAACATTTTAAAAATCATTCAAGAAAGTCTGAAATCATAAACATGGCCATCCACTTCATTTTCATGACATAAAATAAAAACAATGAACACGATGTATGGCCGAAACATATATGAGTGAGTGTATTGATGAAAAAACAATCATTTTCTTGGATAACATCATATAAGAGATTCGGTAATGCAATAACCTTCATGAGCATATTATGAATCTTGCAAAATCTAAAACCTTAGCTATGGCCTTTCATTCCATTTTCATGGTATAAACCAACACGATGACCACTTCAATCATAAGTTGAATATTCACACAATGGATCCGATGATAACACATGCAAGAACATCATTACATCAAGCAGAATCATGCAACCAAACAACAAGTGAGTTCACATTACATGTACATAAAATATCAAGTACAAATTAGAAATTTACTTACAAAAATCTATAATTGTTAAATAAGCAAGCTAAAAATGTATATACAAAAATCATTAGGTTCAATTATTTAAAACCCAAACCCGTGTGTGTATGTGTAAGCTCATGACATCTAGTCTAAAGAAAAGCTTCTAATATTTCGGACCTCCATTCCTCAAGTCTGAAACTTGTATCAACTCAAACCCTAGTTTAAAGCAAACCCTAAAACTGTGTGTATATGTGTGAGCTCATGTGGGAAACCTCACAAAACATGAGCTAACTTCCTCTAGCTTAAGTGTGTGTGTGTGAGAGAGCATGAGTTCATGATGAACTTGTTAAAACTAAAAATTTGCCTCTCATGGCCGTGTTTGTGACAAAATGGAAGGGTGGTTTTTGGCTTCATACCTTATGTGATTTTCTCCTTAGAAGTATCTTCTAACTTTGCTTGCTCTCAAAATGGCATTTGAAAGAAAAGAGTGTAATGCGAATGGTGTTTGGATGGTGAGAAAGTGATGAAAAGTAGAGGGAAAGGTGGTGGCCAAATGCTTCATAAAAGAAATCCTCCAAGTGACTAAAAGAATGTGTTTCTTGGTACCCTCCCCTTTTTATTGATGTAAGAGGCTTCTTGCACAAGCCAAGCTTATTTAAATGGATGCCAAGTGACACCTCACCCTAAAGCCTATTCCACTTCCCCATCATTTGATTGTATTGGGAACACAAGAGAACTTTTGGACAAGTGGCACCTCCCTCTCCAAAACTGAAACCTCTATTCCACCTTTGCCCTTCATCTTGTGTTTTGCCTCAATAAACCTCATGGAAAATCTATCTGTCATCTAGTTAGGATCTACCTTCATCTCCTACATGTGTGCATGTGTGTCAAGTGGCATGCAAGGAGTGTGTGTGTGTGCATGGTGGCCGAATTATCCTTCTTTTCCCAAGGAGAGTTTCTTCCACCATTGTCTTGGACATTGCATGATTTGTCACAAGGGTGGAAAATTGCACTTATTTCCTTGCCCTAGCTATCCACCTCAAGGGATCTTCTACAAGGTCCTTGTCAAAACCCTAGTAGGCATGTAAGTCCCTTCTTCCCAACAAGATCTTGTCCTTTCCCAAGACAAGAATCTTCACCTTCCATTTTTGCATGTATGACACATAGAAAAACAAAATCATTTCCTTGATGGTTGCCGTGCATGCCCTTTGGACTTTTCTCAATTTTCAACTTCTATGCCTCTTCATCTTCCTTCTAGAAACTCTCCTCCTTTAGTGACAAGTGTCACCACACTATCATCTCACAAGAGAGCCTTCTTGCATGTATGACACATGAAAAGGAAGTACTCTTTCCTCGGGATTCGCGTGTACCCTAAATGCATGGCTCTAAACCCTAAATTCACTGTAAGGCTGAATTCCACATCGGATTGGGCCAGCCTCAAGACCTTATATGCCATCAAATCCAACCTAATTTCTCAATAGGTTATTCCTCTTCTCTTGGCCCAAAATAACAATACGTAATAAAATAAAATAAAAAGCTTAGCAAAAAGTTTGGTCATCACATAGGCATCATCATAGGTATAGAACGTCAGCCCACACTTAGTTACTCCTATTTGTTGGAATGTTGTGTAAGTAGTGAGTAAGTCGTTCATTTTAGAATGAGATAGAATATCACATTACTACATGAGTACACTACTTGACTCAGGTTTGTCCTAGTAATTTGTGTCAACTACTTTTGCTATGAGGATTGGTCTTTGGATGTAAGCGATGTGGTAGGGAGTCTAGTAATGTTACCAATGGAGGAATTTTGTTCTACACCAAAAGAGTTAAGGAGTGCCCCTTAGTGGTGGATCCTTTTGGAGGCTAACTTAATAGTATTTGAGTTGTTGGGATTCAGTGTCATATAAGGTATGGATTGGTTGTTTAGGCACTTTGTGAGTATAGATTGCCAGCAAAGGATGGTGACATTTTGTGTACCTGGAATGGAAGATAGGATTTTTTGAGGAAGCAAGTTAAAGTTGGTGCCAGATATGATTAACTTGTTAAAAGAAATGAAGGAGATGGCTAGTGGGTTTGAAGCCTACTCAGTAAACCTAGTGCTTAAGGAGAGAGAACCTAAAGAGATCAAGGATATACTTATAGTAAGTGAATTTGTGGAGGTGTTCAAAGAACTACTAGGATTAATCCTCCTAGAAAAATTGAGTTTTGATGGACACAGAACCCGAGATAGCTCTAGCACACAAGACGCCCTATAGGATGGCCCCGACTGAGTTAGAAGAATTGAAGGGCCAACTCCAAGAGTTGTTGACATAAGGATCTATTAGGTCTAGTATCTCACATTTGGGAACACTGCTACTATATGTGGAAAAGAATGATGGAACCCTTAGGAGGTGCATCAAATATCGAGAACTGGATAATGTAACCATAATGAATAGGAACCTGCTATCGAGGATAGACGATTTGTTTGACCAGCTGCTAGGAGTTGCAGTGTTGTCTAAGGTTGATTTTAGGTTAGGATATTACCTGTTGAGGATTAAGGAAGGTGACATACCAAATACAACTTTTTAGACAAGGTATGGCCATTTTGAATTTACGGTGATGCCCTTTGAGTTAGCTAACTCCCCAACAGCTTTTATGGACATTACAAATAGGGTGTTCCGACCGTTTCTTGACTTGTTTGTAGTAGTGTTCATAGACGACTTACTAGTGTCTTCTAGGAGTGCCAAAGCTCATGAGGATCATTTGAGATAGCGTTGTTGAAACTCAAGGACCACCAATTGTTTTCCAAAATCAACAACTATGAGTTCTGGCTAGTAGAAGTAAGATTCCTTGGTCATTTGATATCCAAGGAGGGAGTCACGATTGACTGAGGCAGTGGTGGAATGGCAACGACCAACCTCGGAGCAAGACATGAGGAGTTTCTTGGGCTAAGCTGGTTCCTATCCAAGGTTTGTGGAAGAATTCTCTAGGTTGTCAAGTCCTTTCACAACTTTAACCAGGAAGAATGTTAAATTTGCTTGGATTGACAAGTGTGAGGGGAGTTTTGAAGAACTAAAGAAGAGATTAACCATGACACCTATTCTAGCTATGCCTAAGCCTCAAAAACCATTTGTGGTGTTTAGCGACATGTCAATGTATGGATTAGGATGCATCCTAATGCAAGACGGAAGGGTAGTGGCTTATGGTAGTTGAAGGACCATGAAAAGAACTATCCTACTCACGACAAGGAACTGTCATTAGTGGTATTTGCCTTGAAGATTTGGTGGCACTACTTATATAGTGAAGAGTGTGAGGTATACACAGATCACAAGAGTTTGTGTGACGCCCCAAGATTCTGCTTGGGATCGAACAGACATTTGAAGCGTCAGGACATGCAACACAAGGTTACCTAACATATAAGATGGAATGTTTCTAACATGCATCTAACATTATGCAATATTCACAGTGGATAAATTTTTTTTTCTTTAGCATTACTATGCACCAAACTAAAAATATCCCAAATACTTGAAACATACTTCATACATAAAGGCATACTAAACATCCATGATCACAACACTAGTCCAAAATGGTTGTGATCAAAAGAGTACTGGAGATACAACTCCATAAGTACAAGTAGTAACCCAAGTTAATTACTATGCCATCATCGATGCCGCACTGTAGTTTAGTTGACTGTGTTTAGTTGGTCGGATTCTGATTCTCTTTTGGGTCCTATAACAAGATATACCATTCGGGGGGGAATGGTAGTTGGGACTACCACAATGAGATTGGATTACAAATCTCAATAAGTTAACAGGAAACTCCCACGTAGGTTAATGATGCATGCATGGCAGTAAAAACATAAATGCATAATTAAATCATAAGTAAGCATAGCATAACTTAACATATAGCATGGAATAACTGACATAACCTGAACTAAAGCATGAACTGATCTTGACTTGACATGACATGAACTTGAACTTAAAACATAACATGAATGTGAACTTGAAACAAAACATGGACTTGATCTAAAACTTATCCTTATCTCATGGGGTTAACATGATTGCTTATTCATATCTCATGGGGTCAGCATGATTGTTTATTCTTATCTCATGGGGTTACCATGATTGCTTATTCTTAACTTCATGACATGAACTTGGACTTGAATTCTGACAATCAAAATGATTCCGCTAGTCATTTCGTCAGGAATATTGAACAATCAATATGATTCCGCCCAACAAATTCCATCAAAGATACTAAGACAATCAGAATGATTCAATCATGAGTATATTAAATCACGTACCCTAGCAATCAGAATGATTACACCAGGAGTAACTAGTAATACTCTGACAATCAGAATGATTACATCACGAGTATTTTAAAACACGTACCCTATCAATCAGAATGATTACACTAGGAGTACCTAGTAATACTCTGACAATCAGAATGATTCCATCACGAGTATTTTAAATAAGATACCCTAACAAATAGAATGATTATGCTAGGAGTATCTACATAACTAAACTTGAATGGCATTCTGACATTCAAAATGATTTCGCCAAAAGTACCTCATGTGAATTACAAATGGAGGTGCTTTTCAATCATAATGATTACATCGCGAGTATCCTATATATAACTGACTTGAATGTAACTCGAAAGACATGCCATACTTAAGATAGAAACATTTTGTAACATGACATAACATGTAATAGATAACATATCTAACATGACATACTTGCAACAGTGAATATTACATGACTTGACATACATGAAATAGATATCATACTTAACTTGGCATACTTATAACATATAGCAATACATGATAGAATAGATTGTATAACAGATAAATATTCATGACAGAATAAATCATGCATAACAGATAAACATGTAATGGCATGGCATGGCATATATGGTAACATACATATATAAACTATAGTTTCCTTACCCATCACACATACATAGCAAACTGATAGTAAGTTAAGAGCTAATTTACCTCGTTTGTCGCATTCTATGAAAATAAAGCGCAAACCATGAGGAATTGTATGAAGATATTGTAAAAGTTAGAAATTTAATTACTAACAATTAGAAATGTGTAAAAGAGACAACTTTTAGTACCCTCTACATGTGGGAAAATGAATGTTTTACTCCTAACTTAAGGGTTTCACATCCTAACTCCAAAAATTTTCAAAATTTACATTTCTCATGTAAATTTTACCCTAAACTCAAATATCAATTCAGAAAAATTTAAAACAAATCACCACTATGGAAAACACACTATGGCCGAAACATCTATAGGTCATTCTCTTGGTTTTTGTTGCAATTCTTTCAAACTTCAAAACTCAAGCTTAAACCAAAATTTTGCAACAAGAATCTTTCAATCCTAAGTTTAAAATCGTAATTAAAACATCCATTTAGAAAAAGCTAATAATCAACACCAAACATTTTGTGAAAAGATCCAAACCTTTGAATCACAAGCTTTGATCCTAAATCAAAACATCTCTAAGAATTTCAAAAAATAAAATCTTAATTCTAACATATTCATAACATCATCATAAGATCAACCATGCTTTAAATCATCAAAATAAAGTCACCAAAATCACAAAATAACACTCGGTATTTTTGGTTTTACACTTAGTCCAAAAACAGAAACTTTTTTTCTTAACTAGTTTTAATAAATCTCTTGATCAATGGCTTAAGAAGGTGAGATCTTTAAACTAAAGCATCACATGGTTTAAAAATGTGTCCTAAATAATATTCAACCATAAAACTTAAAATCACATAGCTAAAAATCAATAAAACATTGATCTAATACAAAAACATCAAATCTTAGGCCTAATCATAATCCTCTTGCATAGAAAAATCATATCTTTGAAAATAATACTAAATATCTTCAAAATAACATCCTAACATGAAAATAAGAGACTTAGGATCATCATATAAAAATATAAAAGGCTTTAGAGTAAGATCAAACCACGAAATATTCAAACTTTCTCCGAATAAAAACACTGTTTTTCCACTTCTAGTTTTGAAGTTCCTAGATCTAAGAAAATCTATCATCAAACGCATTAGTCAAGCAACAAAATCTCAATGAACACTCTTAAACACATGCTAAAAATACTCCAAAAAAGTTTCAGACCAAGATATGTCCATTAGCTTGGTCAAAAATTTCAAAACATAACATACTCTCTAGTTTCACACCTAGAATGACCTTTCTAAGGTTAAAAATATTTTTGACTGACCAAATTACCATGGAATGATACGAATAATATATCTACGGAAACTATACTCAAAGAGGAACAACTTTCATGAATATCCATCATGTGAAAAGACTTACAAAGGGTCTAAAATCTCCATGTAAAAAGACCCAGAAATCTGCCCAAGAGAGCTCTTTTGGGTTTATCTCTAAAAACGGGGTGAAGAAGTGATTAAAGGGAAAGGAGTGTGTCTTGCACCACTCTAAACTTCTATAGGGGGAAGATATGGACTTGAATGACCCTTGGTTGAAGTGGCTATGTGACATAAAGTGGAGAATAGTGAGGGGAAAGGACTGCCTGTAGAAGTTGTGAGGTATGGAGGTTGATGAGGTGTGTTTCTCCATCTTATCAAGGCACTATTGGGTGCAGCCAAGGGTATGGATGGTCTGCCATGTGGGGGAGGAAAGTTCTTCAATAATGTTTGCCATGGTGACTAACTTTGTGGGCCTTAACCAAGTAGGCTTCAATTTGGGGTTTAAAGGGGGTTTGGTTAGGGTTTGAGATGCTATCAAGCCCAAATCCAACTTTTCTTTTCCCAATCAAATTTCCAAGGTTTGAAAGATTGGATAATAATGTCATAACAAGAATTTTAGAAATTAATAGCATGTGAAAGTGATTAAATACAATGTTAGAAATTGAATAAAAAAGGGTCTGAAGGCCAATTTTAGGGTTTGTGGAAACCGTTAAGGGTTTCTGTTTCAACCAAAATTTTGGAGTTTTCAATTGAATTACAACCATTTAGGGTTGAAACCCTCTTTGATCTAACTCAATTTGGTTGATCAGATGATAAAAAGTTTTGCATAGGTGGCATGATCTCACACCTTGATTTCCTTCACAAATCCATCTAATGGTTTCTCTTTGTGCCAAGTGTCTAATACTATTCACTATGTGTGGCTAAGATCTTCCCAAGTATCCAAATAAAACTTCTCTAACCTAATTTGGACATTCCACACTGTGATTTTGAAAACACTGCACTTATAGTACGCTAATCAAGGTTATTATTCACTCCAAAAAATGCATAATAAACTTAGTACTAAAAAGTCCTAAATATTCATATTAACCTACAGTTAAAATTGTTTACCAAAACTCAACCTCAAAGTACCCCTAAAATTATTTTCACAGTTTTGAACACGCGTTTCGTCCGAAATTATGAAAATGTGTTATTGTGCCATAAAATCTTAAATAATGAACTGAATCTAGTGGCACAGACCATAACATATTTTGACACTTCTAACTACATCAAATAATTAAAATCACATTTTTGGCACCATAGTGAGTGATAACACTGACTATGTTGACAGACTAAAATATTTACAATTAGTCGATTCGTGAAAACTTACGGAGTTTTCACGAGGTTCCTAAAGTTTATAGAAATTCCACCATTGAATTTCTAGCGGGCTATAACATCCTCCCCTCCTAAAAGAAAGATTTCGTCCTCGAAATCGACACAAGTACAAACATAAAACACATTCAATAGAAGATGTTGCTTAATAAAACCACTGTCTATCACTGGACGTATCATCACTTTTCATATCCGGTGGAGGAGGATCGATGTCCAACAGCATGGCATGTTGGGGTAAGTAGTAGAACATGTTGTCCTCTTAATCATAGACCACATTGTCGAAATGACCTTGGTCGGGGGCTACACGAACTCTTCTTCGCATTTTTTGGTTCACAACCCTCTACTAGCAAACGTCCATGGTGAGTTGATGACATAGCTGATCTTGACGTTGCGAGCTCAGTGTTGGCAACTACGATGCTCGCTTCTACTGCTTTGCTGGGCTCAGCTCCATCCCGTGCTGTCCTCGCTTTGAAGCTATCCCGGTCTAACCATGTAGTCGAGTGAAGTGGCAGGTAACGTTCTTCATGAGGTAACTTCTTCCTCTCGTAGTCCACGCTAATCTTATCTATAACGATCACAAAGGTTATTGCCTAAACTTAACAAGTTCTAAACTAACCTTCTAGGATACTAAATCCTTGCTTAAGTGAAATCACTTATTTCCTTAATGCTCAAATCATCAATTTGTACTGGAATCCTTTCACAAAGTAGGTCAAGTCATACCGGAATACTCTTTGAATCTAAAACTTCAAGTATTCTTGCAATTCAATTTGGAAGAATTCAACCCATACACAACTGAATTTACTTTCTCTATTTCCTCAGGGAAACCTGTCTGCCTAGGACTAGCTTACTCCTTCATAATTAAAATGAATCATTCCTCCTCCTAGGTGACAAATTGATAAACAATTAGCTATTAACCTAAACTCAAGGCTTTCTCTCCTGTGATTGCAATAGCTTGTCTATCCATCATGTGTTGCCTCTTATTCTAACTCTAAATAGAAGGATATGTTCCTAGTGTTCACGTAAGTCCTCAAGACCAAGATTTTACTCTCCATATATTTGTCTCCAATATAAGGGTGATCTATGTCTCTACAAACACAGTGCTTCACAAAAAGAAAAAAAAAACCATTTATTTGGCACAAGATAAAACTACTATCATAAGTTAATCCTACTAAGGTCAACGCTTTCCTCAAACACTTTACTCTTCCAAACACCAATTCCATTGCATCCTTAGAATAAAAACAAACTCCAAACACACGAAATACAATTCCTCAACCTTTAATACCCTTCCTCGTACTACTGAAAGGTATACTATCTACACTGGTATGAACAATTATACTCCTAATGAGAATTGTTACTCTCATCAACTGAGTAACAATTCGGCTTCCGAATTGAACTCTCGTGCAAAACCACAATCACCAACAATAGGGACTCACTTAAATCCAACAGCGTACAAGTTACAAACTTCAATAACTTGACATTACCCAAAATAACAGTATTGAACTAATACCATCAATTGTAATCCAATCAAACTAAACTAAGCTTAACAATATAGAGGTCCTAGTAAAATACTAGTGATGATGCCAGCTCCATCAGTTCCTAGGGAGTCAGCATCTGTGTCTCCCTAAGTGACAGCTTATGTAACAGCCCGCTAGAAATTCAATGGTGGAATTTCTATAGACTTTAGGAACCTCGTGAAAACTCTATAAGTTTTCACGAATTAACTAATCGTAAAGGTTTTAGCCTGTCAATATAGTCAGTTTTATCATTCTCTGTGGTGCTAGAAATGCGATTTTAATTGTTTAAGGTAGTTAGAAGTGTCAGAATACGTTATAGTCTATGCCACTAGACTCAGTTGAATATTTAGGATTTTATAGCATAACAACCCATTTTCATAATTTCGAATGAAACGGCTGTTTGAAACTGTGAATTTATTTTTAGGGGTACTTCAGGGTTGAATTTTGGTAAACGTTTTTCACTGTAGGTTAATATGAATATTTAGGATCTTTCAGTACTAAGTTTATTATGCATTTCTTTGGAGTGAATAGTAACCTCAATAAGCGTACTAAGTGCAGTGTTTTCAAAATCACAGTGTGGAATGTCCAAATTAAGTTAAAGAAGTTTTATTTGGATTTGAGAAGATCTTAGCCACACATAGAGAATAGTATTAGACACTTGGCACAAAGAGGAACCATTAGATGGATTTGTGAAGGAAATCAAGGTGTGAGATCATGCCACCTAAGCAAAACGTTTTTTTCATCTAATCAACCAGTTGAGCAAAATCAAAGAGAGTTTCAACCCTAGTGAAACCCTAAATGGTTGGAATCCAATTGAAACTCCAAAAACTTGATTGAAACCGAACGGTTTCCCCAAACCCTAAAGTTGGCCTTCATACCCTTTTTGATCCAATTTCTAGCATTGTGTTTAATCACTTGATTAAATCACTTCCACATGCTATTAATTTCTCAAATTCTTGTTATGACATCATTATCCAACCTTTTAAACCTTGAAAATTTTATTGGGACAAAAAAAATTGAATTTGGGCTTAATAGCATCTCGAATCCTAACCAAACCCCCTTTAAACCCCAAATTGAAGCCCACTTGGTTGAGGCCCACCAAGGCCCACGAATTTGGCCACCTTGGCAAGGCTTCTTGAAGAAGTTTCCTCCCCCACATGGAATACCATTCACTTCCCTTGGCTGCACCCAATAGTGCCTTGATGAGATGGAGAAACCTACCCCATCAACCCCCTTACCTCATAGCTTCTGCAGGCTGTCCTTTACTCCTCACTATTCTCCACTTCATGTCACATAGCCACCTCCAATCAAGGTCATTCAGGTCCATATCTTCCCCCTATAGAAGCCTTGAGTCATGCAAGATACACTTCCTACCCTTTCATCTCTTCTTTACCCCGTTCTTAGAGAGAAACCCAAAAGAGCTCTCTCGAGCAGATTTCTGGGTCTTTTTGCATGGAGCTTTTAAACCCTTTGTAAGTATTTTCACACGATGACTCCTTCATAAAAATTATTTTTATTTGAGTTTAGTTTTCATTGATATATTATTTGTATCATTCCATGGTCATTTTGTTGGTCGAAAGTATTTTTAACTATGGAAAGGTCATTCTGGGCGTGAAACTGGAGAGTATGTTATGTTTTGGAGTTTTTGACCAAGCTAATGGACATCTCTTGGTCCAAAAATTTTATAGAGTATTTTTATCATGTGTTTAAGAGTTTTAATTGAGGTTTTGTTGTATGAATAAAGTTTTTGATGACAGATTTTATTAGATCTAGAAACTTGAAAACTGGAAGTGGCAAAACCGTTTTTATTTGGAGAAAGTTTGAATATTTAGTGGTTTGATCTTACTCTAAAGGCTTTGATATTTTTATATCATGATAGCTAGTCTCTTATTTTCATATTAAGATGTTATTTTGAAGATATTTAGTACTAGTTTCAAAGATATGATTTTTCTATGCAAGAGGATTTTGGTTAGGCCTAAGATTTGATGTTTTTGGGTTAGATCCATGTTTTATTGAGTTTTAGCCATGTGATTTTAAGTTTGATGGTTGGATCTTCTTTAAGACACATTTTAAAGCCATGTGATGCTTTATTTCGAAGATCTCACCTTCTTAAGCCATTGATCAAGAGATTTATCAAAGCTAGTTGAGGAAAAAGTTTCTATTTTTGGACCAAGTGTAAAACCAAAAACTCCAAGTGTTATTTTGTAAAACCATCCTAAGATCAACCATGCTTTAAATCATCAAACCAAAGTCACCAAAATCACAAAATAACACTTGGAGTTTTTGGTTTTGCACTTAGTCCAAAAATAGAAACTTTTTTTCTTAACTAGCTTTGATAAGTCTCTTGATCAATGGCTTAAGAAGGTGAGATCTTCAAAATAAAGTATCACATGGTTTAAAAATGTGTCATAAATAATATCCAACCATAAAACTTAAAATCACATGGCTAAAAATCAATAAAACATTGATCTAATCCAAAAAATCAAATCTTAGGCCTAATCAAAATCCTCTTGCATAGAAAAATCATATGTTTGAAAATAATACTAAATATCTACAAAATAACATCCTAACATGAAAATAAGATACTTAAGATCATCATATAAAAATATAAAAGCCTTTAGAATAATATCAAACCATGAAATATTCAAACTTTCTCTGAATAAAAATGGTTTTCCCACTTCCAATTTTCAAGTTTCTAGATCTAAGAAAATCTATCATCAAAACCTTTAGTCATGCAACAAAACCTCAATGAACACTCTTAAACACATTCTAAAAAGACTCCATAAAAGTTTCAGACCAAGATATGCCCATTAGCTTGGTCAAAAATTCCAAAACATAACATACTCTCTGGTTTCACGCCCAGAATGACCTTTCCATGGTTAAAAATACTTTTTACCAACCAAATCAACATGGAATGATACTAATAATATATATAAAAAAACTATACTCAAAGATAAACAACTTTTATGAAGGATTCATCATGTGAAAATACTTACAAATGGTCAAAAATCGCCACACAAAAAGACCCAGAAATCTGCCCTAGAGAGCTCTTTTGGGTTTCTCTCTAAGAACGGGTGAAGAAGTGATTAAAGGGAAAGAAGTGTATCTTGCATGACTCTAGAATTATGGAGGGGGAAGATATGGGCTTGAATGACCCTTGATTGGAGGTGGCTATGTGACAATAAAGTGGAGAATAGTGAGGGGAAAGGACTGCCTGTTGAAGCTGTGAGGTATGGAGGTTGATGAGGTGGGTTTCTCCATCTTATCAAGGCACTATTAGGTGCAGCCGAGGGAAGTGGATGGTTTTCCATGTGGGGGAGGAAACTTCTTCAGGAATTTTTGCCAAGGTGGCTAAATTCGTGGGCCTTGGTGGGCCTCAACTAAATTGGCTTCAATTTAGGGTTTAAAGGGGGTTTGGTTAGGGTTTGAGATGCTATCAAGCTCAAATCTAATTTTTCTTGACCCAATCAAATTTCCAAGGTTTAAAAGGTTGGATAATGATGTCATAACAAGAATTTTAGAAATTAATAGCATGTGAAAGTGATTTAATTAAGTGATTAAATACAATGCTAGAAATTGGATCAAAAAGGGTCTGAAAGCCAATTTTTGGGTTTAGGGAAACCATTTAGGGTTTCAGTTTCATCCAAAATTTTGGGATTTTCAATTGAATTCCATCCATTTAGGGTTGAAACCCTCTTTGATCTGGTTCAATTTGGTTGATCAGATGAAAAAAAGTTTTGCTTAGGTGGCATGATCTTACACCTTGATTTCGTTCACAAATCCATCTAATGGTTTCTCTTTGTGCCAACTATCTAATACTATTCACTATTTGTGGATAAGATCTTCCCAAACATCCCAATAAAACTTTTTTAACCTAATTTGGACATTCTAAACTGTGATTTTGAAAATACTGCACTTAGTACGCTAATCGAGGTTACTATTCACTCCAAAAAATTCATAATAAACTTAGTACTGAAAAATTCTAAATATTTGTATTTACAGTGAAAATCATTTACCAAAACTCAACCCGAAGTGCCCCTAAAATTAATTTCACAGTTTTGAACAGGCGTTTCGTCTGAAATTATGAAAATGAGTTATTGCACCATAAAATCCTAAATAATCTACTGAATCTAGTGGCATGGACCATAACATATTCTGACACTTTTAACTACCTCAAACAATTAAAATCGCATTTCTGGCACCATAGTGAGCAGTAACACTAACTATATTGACAGACTAAAACTTTTGCGATTAGTCAATTCGTGAAAACTTACGGAGTTTTCACGAGGTTCCTAAAGTCTATAGAAATTCCACCATTGAATTTTTAGTGGGCTGTTACAGTTTGAAACATCTCTTCACCTAGAAAAATCTCAATATAAGGCAATGGAGATGGTTGGAATCCATCATTGATTACCAGTGTGAGATTAGGTATCACTAGGGAAAAGAGAACTTAGTCTCTAATGCACAAAGTCGTAAGTCGAGAACAATAGATGTGGGAGAGAGTTCACAAAGGTGGACTCACTTTTGGAAAGGATGAGGCACCTATTGATAAAAGACTCACCACCACTAACGCACTAAGTCGCAAGTTGAGAGCAATATATCTGGGAGATTTCACAGAGGTGGACTCACTTTTGTAAGGGATGAGGCACCTATTGATAAAGCATCTGCCACTAGAGGAAATCCTCACTGCCATACAACCATTGAGAGTAAGCAATTTCAATGAGCTGAAGGATCAAAAGGAAAGTGATTTGAGATTGCTAAAGATTCAACAAAGAGTTCGCATAGGAAGGGGACCTTTGCATTTTAGCATGGGCAAGGATTGAACCCATTTTATAGAGGCAAAACGTGGTTTTGGCTAATCCAGAAATTTTAAAATGAATATTAGTTGAAGCCCATTTCTCACCATATTCTATACACCCTGTAGGTCCAAAGATGTACCAAGATCTTAGGAAAGGATTCTTGTAGGAAGGAATGAAACAGGACAACGCCTGCTTCATTGAAAGATGTATTACATGCCATAGGGTAAAGTTCGAATATGAAAGACTGGATACGAACCTACCACCCTTGCCTAGTCTGAAATGAAAATGGGAAGGCATTGCCATGGATTTTGTGGCTAGATTATCTCGAACCCCCAATGGTGAGAATGCCATATGGGTAATTATAGATCAGTTGACTAAGAGTGCTATAACACCCCAGCCCCTGCTTGAGATTTGACGGTGATTGAAGTATTGGGACATGCAACACAAGGTTACATACCCAGTAGTGGAAAGAATGCTTTAACTACTTAAGGATGGTGGCAATAAATAATCATGGTACCGAATGTAAAATTCCAAAAGTTAAAACTTCCATAACCAAGTTTTTCCAAAAGAGTTAATTGTTTCGAAACCATCTCTACAAAACAAAGGGGCCATCAAAATATTGTTTTCCAAAATATTCACAAAAGACTATAACCTTAGGCCTGTTCAGTAGTAGAGGGCCATAGAAACCTTCCTAAGTTCTCACTTTGTAGTTTCCCCAACAACAAAGATCCATCAGGGGACAAAATCCAACAGACTCCATGCGACTTTTGAAACTCTGGTGATAGGAGTCTGGCGTCTCTAGTAAGCTTCTTTCCCTCAACATAGGCTTACTAGCTTCTTGGAGAACATGAGTCACTTGATCCATATTCCAAGAAAACTTCAACACCCATAAGGGGTATGAAAACAAAGTACCAAAGTTGGGGTTGTTTTGACCATCTAACATTTCTTGAAAATGCGGGATAGTAGATTCCAATGCAGCTGATGCATAATGTAGGCGAGCCCAAATGGTGTGCTCGTCCTCTATCAACATGTCGTCTAAATTCAGGCTTTGGTAGTGCTTGGCATACTTGTCGCAACTTCTACCATTCCAGGAGGCGAATAATAGTGAGATTTCAAGAAATCTCAGTAACTAAACAGTCAACAACAAATAACACAAGCATATACAAGCAAACCACAAACAATCGCAGCTCATAATAAATGCATGGACATGAACTTTTACATAGAAACTTTGACACATGAAACATAAACTTTTCATAAAACATTCTTTTCATCTTTTAGACTTCTCAACACATATTCATATCATTTGAACTTAGGGACTTGTACTTGGCATAACATATCATAGATCTCACATGCCTTGTTCACTTCATGATTCACATGGATGGATACCTCACGGCTCCCCTAAGCACCGTGTGTTCCCTGCTAATTACCTCATCAACCATCGATCCCTTTGATCAAGGTGACTACATCTTATCCTAAACATTATCTTTTACGACAGTTCACTTACTTTGCCTGCACCGTATGGCACCCACTAGCTTTAACTGCAATCTCGCTCCGGTATCCTTTCATAGGAACCTTTCAAGGCCCGTCGACTATACTTCGTCGACCCAAGGGTCTCCACTTGACTTTAGTTACTCTAGAGTGGATAAGGAGTTCCACTAGGGCATTTCCCCATCCTAACATTTGGGGTTGTGATAAAAAGTACTTTGACTCTTCATTTTGTAAAACATAGACTCCAATGCATGAAACATGACATAACACTTCATATTACTCATGCAAATATGTGCAACCAGAAACATATATGAACCCAATCACCATATACATCTTACCATATGGCTTGAAAATATTAGAACATGTAATCATAGGATGAATACATGTAAACACACTTGAATCGTACTCCTTCCAATCCAAAACAGATTTGGATACCCTCAATATGGCCTTGGCTGAAACACCCAAGTGCTCCAAAAATGCATTTCATCATCACATCTTATATTCACATGCCTTCACATGTTCATTGGTCAAAACAAGCATACATAGCAAATATACATTTCAAAACCGAAACCCTAATCATGGTATATCCGAAATACACTTCAACAAACCATTATCCAAACATGGCATCTCATATTCATATGAAAACCGAATATACAATCCATAATAAAGCAAGATTCAAGCAATGGAATATCAAACAAGAGTTCACAACATAGAGTTATCCAAAGTAAGTTGGAAGTTTACTTACAAAAGTCCAATGATTAATAGTAGCAAAAATCTAGAAATATAAGAAGTCTATTAGAATCAATACAAAAAATCCTAGATTCCAAAAATATAAGTGAGTGTGAGTGTAAGAGTGTTTTTGAAATCATTTTTCTTCAAAGCAAAACCCTAAAGCCAAAGCTCCTTCAAAGTCCAAACCCAAGTTTTTCTTCCAAGTAAAAACCAAAACATAGGTCCTTTCAAAACTTGTGTTTCCTACATTCAAAGTACTAAAAGTATTTCGGGTTCGTTCTCCCTTGAAGAGAAAGCCCTAGTTTCTAGAGTGAAAGTGTGTGTTTGTGAGCAAAACTGTGATAACCCAAACCTAGTAGAGCATGGGTCATAGCTTTATTTTTAAAGATGAGGCCTTATAAGTTTAGTAGAGAAACTCGGGCCCAAGAGAGAGAGTTAGCCCTAAAATCCTTAGTGAATTTTGGCCCCTACAAGAAACCTAAGCCCAATGGCCCAAAGCCCATGAGCCAAGCCTTTGTCCATGTTGCCATGTGTTGTACATACATGGCACTATTTATCTAGACATGATAGTCAACTAAGGGGGAGAGAGAAGTGTACGGAAAGCCAAGGGATGGCTTGCACACCTACCTTAGTGGGATTGACACATGTCTTACATGCATGGAGCATCTAGAAGAATTAAGTGATAAGATGACCTAGGGAAGACCAAGGGATTTTTGGATTTTCCATCGGCACATGCCTAGAACCACCCATTTGGCCCAAATCCAAATTCCCATGTTGATGCTTCTAGAAAAGGGAGCTTAGGGAAGATAAAAGTAGAGTTCCAATGAGATTTGCATAGGAAAACTAAATGTTCACAAGGGGATTATGAATTTGTTGGCTTACACTCAAAATATTTTCAGATGTTTCCAAGTGTCAAACATGCCATGCATTTCTAGAAGATTTGAAGAAGGGACATTTGTAAAATGGACTGATTTACCCTGAAATTTTCGGCCACCCCTAGTCCAAGTTCAACCCATGCTTGCCCATTGTCATTTTATTTCAAAAATGGACCAATGGCACTTGAAAAGTCATCTTGGGAAGATGAAGCAACAAAATTAAGGGAGAAGAAAAGATGGTGGATGGCCATATGCCAAGCACACACTTATGCCACTCATCATTCATGCCATGAGTTTGCTTGTTGGAAAAAGGAGGAGGCAAAAGCTATTTTACCCAAGTACCCTTGAAGGAAGTTTATTTGCTTATGAAGGAGGAAGGGCAAAAGAGGGAAAAGAGGACTTTTGGCTAAGGGAAGGAAACCCTAACATGCCACCTATGCATGCCCATGCCCAATGCATCCCATTGAGGGAATTCTAAGAGACTATTTTGGTAATGGGGGTAGACAAGAAGGAGATGAAGGGACCAAGTATATTAGAGGGGAGGAGAACATGCCTAAGGGCTCTTCTTCTTGCCATTTTAGAACTTCCATGTATCCTTATCCTCTCCAAATGAAATCCACATTTAGTTGAAGATCCATACCCTTTCTTACATTTTTTCTTCAACCAAACAAGGGAAGTTCATCCGAGAAGAAGGTTTTGACTTCTTCAAGAAAGACCAAGGTAAGGCTTGGTTTTTATTAGCTCTTTACACTCATTCTTCATCATTCTAACTCAAAGATGAGAACCAAATCTCAAGAGATTCAAAAGTGATGAAGCACACATGTATCCTTCACATTTTCTCAAAAACTAAATTAGGGTTTCTTGGAAAGCCATGATGCCCATTGATGGAAGATGTCTATCCTTCCTAATTTCAATTTCCATCATGTGTTCTTGTCTCATTTTAAAGAGATTTCTTAACTCAGAACACTAAAGGTCAAATGGTCTAGTTTTGTTTGAGCCCTAGTGGTAACCCTAGAAACCACACACGCACAAGAATCATGGATTACAGTTTTTAGGACCCTTACTCTAACTAGTTACACTTTGATTTACAACTTGCTATTTGTTTCTTTATGTGGAGTTTTGTAAGTATACACTCAACTTACTTCTAGTTAATGCACGTGTACTTTTGTGTAAATCCTTGATTTGTTTCTGACTTTGGATGCTATTCTTATTTGCTTGATTGAAAACTCTTACATGAACTTGGAATATGAATATTGAATGACTAATATGAAGCAGCTTATGATGAAAAATGGTAGTAAGATTCCTTACATGTTTCTGTTTTGAGGAAAAAAGGATATTGATGTTTTAAAATTTGTGATGATTTGGTTTTACCATAACTTGAGTGACTCAGATCTTGTTCAAATGCCACAATTTCAGTCTTGTTTTACTATGCCATGAATTCTAAGTATCTTGGATGAAGTTTGAAGCATGTTTAGGTGATGCATGTATGTTTCGGCCAAGGCTTAATTTCATAGTTCCATGTATGTATTTTGATATCTCATGTGTTTTATGTTATCATGCCATGAATCAAATATGTTATGCTTGGTCAAAGCATGAGTCTCAGCTCAGTTTCAGTTATGTGTTAAGTACATGTCCATGCATGCATTGCATGATATACCTCTTGTATACTTGTGTCAACTATGGTATGCTATGTGATTACTTACTAAGATTTCTTAAAATCTCACTGTTGCATTTTTTCACTATCATTCCTCTCCTAGAATGATAGAAGTTGTTACAGGAATAGAAGGCAATGACGATGACCAAGAGAAAGAGAACGGTACACCCTTCTCTGGAGAGGATCGTGCTTATGATGCGTATTAGTAGGCCAGAGCCTACTATTTTGGAACACCTGGAGGCTATAGATCAGGAGATCTCTAAGATCCTTTAGTTCATTAAGGAGTTCCGATGCCTCAATAATAGGGATGAAGACTGGGCTTTGGAGAAGCGGGTGAAGGACAAACCACTATAGAAAAAAGAAGGGGGGACAAAGAGAGAAAGAGATGGCTAGTTGGGACCTATTTTCCCATAAGGGGAAAAATGCTTTTGGAACTCATTTTATAAAAAGGAACGTTTTGGTCCCATGTTTTGGGAAATGCAAACTCTCTTGTGTATGGAAGTCAATGATTTGGACAAGGTTTGGGTAAAAGTTTTTTTCTACCATGTATTTTGCAATTGCTTACGGCATTGCTTAAAGTCTATTCACCTTTTTACTGTTTTCCACTAAACATTTATTGAATACTGCTAGAATATATAGGAGCATTGCATATTATTTATCGTGAACGAGGGGTGTGTAGTCTTGTGTTGCATGTTCCGGTGTCTCAGTCACTGCCAAATCCTCAATGGTGGCTATGGGCTCCACAAAAGCCATAAAACCGAAATAAAGATGGTGGGTTTTTCTACTTTGGCCATGTATGAACAATAACAAAAGGAGGGATCCTTACCTTCAAGATGTGAACTTCTACTTCGAAAGATAGTGATTGGTTTCTTGGTGATTTACGAAAATGGTGGTGTTTGGCTTGTGAGAAAGTGAAAGAAAATGCAAGGACTTGGAGGGACACTAGTGATTGCCGAAAACCCTTAGAACGAGAATGAAACTTTGAGCAAAAGACCTTCCCCTAATTCATTCATGCCCTTATATGGAACCTCCAACCTCCCTTGAAATGACAAAGGTCCTTTCATGGATGCCACTTGGCACAATAACTCATTTCATATTTTTAGATGAAACGCTTGTTAGAAACTTTGAATTTATTTTTAGGGGCACTTCGGCATCAAATCTCAGTAAACAATTTTCATTATAGCTTCATATGAATATTTAGGATTTTTCGGTACCAAGTTATTTTTGGAGTGAATAGTAACCTTGATAAGCGCACAAAGTGTAGTATTATTAAAATCACAATATGGAATGTCCAAATTAGGTTAGAGAGGTATTTTTATACACTTGATAAGATCTTATCCACACATGATGAATAGTATTAAACAAATGGCAACATGAGGAATATTTGATGGATATGAAGGAATCAAGGTGTGAGATCATGCCACCTAAGCAAAAACCCTATTCCATCTGACTAATCAAATTGTGCCAAACCAAAGAGGATTTATATCCTAATATGGTTGGAATCCAACTAAGAACCCAAAAGCATGGTTGAAACCAAAATCCTAAACGGTTTTATCCAAATCCTAAAGTTGACCTCACAATCCTAACTAAATCGGTTTCTAGCATTGTGTTTAATCGCTTGATTAAATTACTTCCACATGCTATTAATCATTCAAATTTATCTTAGAACATCATTATCCAACTTCTTTAACACCTTGGATATTCAATTCGAACAAGAGAAATTGGATTTGAGCTTGATAGCAATCCAAACCCTCTTAAAATCCCAAATTGAGGCCCATTCGGTTTAGACCCATTAAGGCCTACGAATTTAGCCTCATTAGTATTGCTTTTTGGCTCAGTTTTGCATCCTCACTTGAGTGAAAATATCTTTCAAAAAGAGGTCTAGAAGGTTCTTGAAAGGATAAGCTAAAGGGGCCATCTCACTCTTTCAACTCAATACTCCACCATGAAGAAATATCTTGGGATAGTTTTGTCCACTTTTTTGGGTTATCAAGAGCAACACTCAAGCTCACACTCAGCCCTCTCTTCATCCCTCACTTATCCAAGAAGTCATCTAGCTCATTTTACAATCATCCCACCTCTTTTTCCCACATTCCTTAGAAAGAAAACCAAAGACTCTTGAACAGCTTTTCGGAGTTCTTTTGCATGCCCATTTTGAAGCTTTTTTAAGTGTTTTCTCACAAAGTTTTCTTCATAAAATTTGTTCCCCTTTGACTCTAGTTTACATGGATTTCCTATTTGTGTCATTTTAAGATCATTTGGTAAGTAAAATGTTGTTTGAAACCTTGAAAGGCCATTATGGGCGATAAACTGGAGAGTATGTTATATTTTGGAGTTTTTGACATGTGTATATGATTATTGATTGAGGATTTTTTGCATGATTCAAAGTTTTGATGAAAAATTTTCTTAGATCTAGAAACTTAGAAACTGGAAGACGAAAAACAGTTTCTGTTTTGAGAAAATTTATATCTTTGGTGGTTTAAACCTATTCTAATGGCTTTGATAATTTTATTGGAGGATACTAAGCCTCTTATAAACATTTCAAAAGATTATTTTGAAGATATTTGATATTAGTTTCAAAGATATGAAATTTTATGCAAAAATATTTGGATAGGTGATTGAACTGAAATATTACATATTCTAGCTATTTAAAACCAATGTATTTTAAATGCTTTGTGACATTATTATTGGTTTTAGATAGCAAAATGGTTAATAAGCATAAATACGAGTTGTGATTTTTAATTGATTGATATCATGTTTATGCTTAATTTTATAACTATAATTTAATTGGACAATATTTCCTCACAAAAATAATATATTTTTGATAATCTATTTTTTATTTTAATTTACTCTTTAGTGTTATTTTTATCTACTTATTTTCAGCTCAAATAAAAGTCACATGGGTCCAGTTGGAACTTTTGACCAAAAAATGCATACTAATTGAGAGAAATGAAGAGAAAGAAAGAAGCGGTGTATTTGGACAACTAAAAAGTATATAGAAATGAAGATGACTTTGAACGATAAATAACTTTCGGTGGTTATTTTCTTCCTTTAATTATTCAATATGCATGTGATCTTTATGGTTGAACGAAAATCACGGAGGCTTGAGAATTTTCGGTGGTGCAACATTAAAATCATATAAGGGCGCTGTTTTTTTGGAAAGAGACGAAAAGAAAACAAAGATGTAGGCGGAGTGTCTTCACGTCTGGCGTCTTGGAGGTCCCATGAAGTACCTCTTTATTTTATTTTTGCTTGCTCTTAGACGTGGGAGTGTGAACGTAATCGACAATTCTAGATGTATATGGAACACTTGAGTTGGCTCTATATATATATATATATATATCTTGTCTACTGAACGATTGAAAAGGGGGGACGGACGGTAGAGAGTGGGAGAGTTGAGGTAAGTCGGTGGGTTGTGAAGAGAGTCGGTTGGTCAGTAGAGAGGGAAAGAAGAGAGAGTCAGTCGGAATTAATTTTCTTGGTAGGAGAGAAAGTAAGGTGATGATCGGTTGGAAACGTGGAGAGACGGAGGTGGATTATGAAAGAAATGAGAGAGGGACGTACTTAAGTTGGATTGGAGGGAGACTTGGCTGGGATTAATTTACGGAGAGATGTAAGGGACGTTTGAGTTAAGGAAGGGAAGTTGGTTGGAGTGAAGGAAGTAGGGACATGTATGGACGTGAGGTTAGAATTGAGGGAGTCGGTGGATGCTTTTCCAGGAGAGTGGAGAGGTGTCGATGCTTGATTTATTAGGAGTTGAGGGAGTCGGTCATAGGGATTTTTACTGGCTCTAACAAGAGGAACGTAGGAGTTGATGGAAAGGAGAGTCGGTTGGAGTTTTATATTGCTGAGAGAGTATTGACGTTGGGTTGGTTCGAACGAAGAACAAAGGAACAGCGTGGGTTTTATTCTCTCGGTGTCGACTGGATTCCAGATTTTATTACTTTTAAGTTGTTTTCTAGTATTTCTTGTATTTTATTTTAGTTTTCTAATGAAAAATATTTATGTGATTTCTATAGCACTTGTGATAAACATGGTTGGCTAAATTTTCATACTAAGGTTAGAGGTGAAGTTTAATAATTTAAACATTGTTTTCAGATTAACATAAAATTTATTTTGTGAGCTTGATCGATTGAATGATTTTATTATTGGATATTTTGATTATCTATATATTTATCTTGATTCATTGTGATTTCCAAATATAGTGAATGTTTGAGGAATCCCTGTGATATTCAAATAGATTTATGAATGTTTTAATCATCAATCGTTCATGCTCAATCATTAGCGACTATTTTTCTTGATCTTAAATGCTAAACCTTCCAATTAAACGGAATCATTATTCTAGTTTAATTGAAGTAAATCGATAGGAAACAATATTATAAACTATTAGACGGATCTTCGAAACCTTAGTTTTTCTCCATATCAATTCATTTTATCATTTTAGCTTGATTCAGTTATTTTACAAATATTCATCTCAGTAATTTTATTTTATATTCGATTGCACATTTCTTTTAGTAATTGCTTTTCATTGTTTGAATTTATTTTCTTTATCACAAAAGTCAATCCCTGTGGATTCGACCCTGTGAGGTACTAACTCACTCAAAAATGAGTAGCACTAATGCTATCCCAAGTGCAGGAGGATGTTGTGTAATAATTAGGAATAAATTCCTAGATCGTCTCCTCAGAGAAAGTTACTTAAAATTAAACTTGTTGAAAAATGTGAAAAACTTCACAAAGAGAAAACAAGAGGATGATATGTGCAATGGATGGAAGAGGTTACTAGTCATGGACTAGATTCATATTTTTAGATTTTTGATTGTCGGATTGGAATGTAAATGACTAATAGATTAAATTCAGAGATTAATAAAACTAAATTAAGAATTAAACTAGATTAGAAATTAATTGACAAAACATGTATTGAAAATTGAAAAACCTCAAAATCAATATTCTAGGGTTTATCATTGTATCTAAATCACAAATTCTCAAAATAAACCATAACAATTGTAATTACTATTAAAATGAAAGCTTAATGAAACAATAAAAATAAATAACATGAAATAAGTAACAACAATTAAATTACCCAACTAAAACAAAAACAAAAGCTCTCTACCAAACCCTTCTTGCAATAAATTAAACTAGTGCACTTAATTAAAAACTTCTAAAACAATTCCTTTATTTCATGAAACAACTAGCACACTTGAAAGAAATTAAGGTATTACAATTAATGAGATAAAATTCTAAACAATCCTCAATACTTAATAAAAATTCTTAAAACAACAAAGCATTGTAGAAAAAAAAAAAAAAAACAAAAACTGCCCAATCTATTTTAAGAAAGAAAAGTCAAAGAAAATGAAATGAAAATTCTGCTACTTAAACGAAAGAGAAGGAAAATAAACTCAAGGTTGCCCTACTGCTATATACGGAAAACACGGCCAACTAAAATCTGGAACGAAAAGTTGAGGCAAACTAAGAACGAAAAAAAAAAATGTGCAATCTGAATGAGAGAGAGCCTCCCTTCCGTCCGTCTGTCTGTAAAGAAATCAAACTACAAGAAAAATAGAGCAAACCAGCCGCCTCCGTCTGCAAGATAAAAAGAAAGAAAGTAAAGCTATAAAAATAAAATGCGAAAGCTCCTCCACTACCCCTGCTGCTACTCTCTAAACCAAAAGCCAGAAAAATGAATGAAGGAAAAAGTGCAACTTCAAGAACTCAGTTGCTCAACTGTAGCCGAATGAAAAAAAACCAAAAAAAAAAAAATAACCCCCTCCAGCTTCTAAATGGAAAGAAAATAAGTAAACAAAACTGCCCATGTGTTGCTACCTCCAGTTGATTAAATACTCATCTCCTGCTGTCCAGTTTAAACGAAAGAAAGAGAGGAATAAAATCTGCTGCTGCTGCTTTCCAAGTGTGCTGTCTGAATGAGTGCTCTGTTGGTTTGAATGTGTGAATTGCTGTGGTGATGCTATTGATCTCCTACTGCACGTCCGAGTGGTCTGCATGTGTGAGCTGCTGTGGGTCCAGCTGTGTACTGTCCGAATGAGGCTAGTCTGCTGTAACGTGCTGTATGCTTTCTGTTGTGTACATGTGTGCATGCATGTGTGAGTGCTGTCCGAAGGGTGTGTGAGTGTCTTTGCTGCTGTGTTTGTCTGCAATGTGCTGTATGCTTTCTGTCCAGGTTGCTGCACGTTCAGGTTGCTGTCCATGTGTAAGTTGGTCCCATGCATGGTCCGAATGAGTTGCATGTCTGCATGTGTGCTATCCATGTGGTCTTCTTTCTTTTGCTGTAGTAGCTGCTGTCCGAGTGCTTTCTGTTCTGCATGTGCATCGTCCATTTCTTCTCCTGCTGCTTGCTGTCTGCATGTGCATGGTTTGTTTGAGTGCTGTCCGAATGATGCTGCATGTGTGATTGGCTGTCAAAGCATGTCTGAGTGAGTGCTTTGCTTTGCTGCTGTCCGAGTGAACACTTGTGTTTGTTCTGCTGCATGGTTGCATCGTGTGAGAGGCTGCTGTCACGTTTATTGCATGTGAGCTGCATGGTTGCATCGTGTGAGAGGCTGCTGTCACGTTTATTGCATGTGAGCTGCATGTGTAAGTTGGTCCCATGCATGGTGTCCGTGTGGTAAGCAAAAGCAATGACTCCTCGGGCCACAAGAGGCAAAACCAACTTCAAATCATATTCATAGTATGCAATTCCCACCACTTCCACTAACCAGTGGCCAATCTTCAAACCTCAGTTAACTGGCATAGAAAATGACCGCCAAGAAAACAAAGCAAAAATCCACCTAGAAATTACCTGGTTAAGTCAGATATTTCCTTGTACTTCCATTGAAGAAAAAACAAATAGAGAGATTTTTCATACATCATCTAACAAACCCATGTCTCTCTCTCTGCACGTCTCCCTCACTTTGCAGCTTCGAAAGAAGTATTTGCAGTTGGGGGAGAGAGAGAGAGACAGAGCAACAAGGAGAATAATGGTACAAACACAAATGATAATAGAAAGCAAGAAAAATTATGGACTAGAATGCACCGTAATCAATAGTTGGTAGAATTCAAGTAGAAATTCATGCTTTTAATCAATTAAAACCACAACTTTGATTTATTCACTTTAACCATTTTTCCATTTAAAACCAATAATAATGTCATGATGAATTTAAAATACATTGGTTTTAAATAGCTAAAATATGCAATATTTCAGCTCAATCACACCCCCCAACTAGCATTTTGCTAATCCTTGAGCAAAATAATGAAAATTAATTGAGATGAACATTGCATAAAACTCGAAATTCAAACAAAAGCAATCAAACATAATTCTGAATTCTCACAAAAGTGACATGTTACCACTAAACCACCAGGGGCTATACCCATCAAGACTATCTCAACAATCTTTCACGTAGAATTGAGGCAAATTCCTCATAACTCAAATGTGTGTGTGGAGCTAAACTGGTTGTGCGTTCCTTATTACTAGCCATGATTTGTCATAGGATTTTTCAACCTTAAGATTAATCGTTGCTGATTCTAACTACCTCAAAGTCCAAGGGACTAGCAGTTTTCACGCCAGCTCTGTTTTTTAAAGGTTGGACACTCAACCCCCAAAGTCTTGGGTAACTGTTTCTAGCCCTTTTTACTTAGGAAAGTTCACTAAGTTGCCTTTATTCCTTTTCTTTCTTTCTTTTTTTTTTTGTTTTTTCTTTTCATTCTAATTTTTTTTTTTTTTTTTTTGGCATGGCTCGGTAGTCCTGCAGTTTACTTCTCAAGTGTTAAATCAATGAATTGTAAATAAGGAACACTAAAAGCGTAAGCATGTGCAAAATGTCCTTCAAAATTTGCCTTTCGTTCTACAAAAATTTTATCAAGTTTCATCTCAATAAGCATAACATCCTGGTGTTTCAAGCCACATATCAACAAAACATGATGCATCAAAAATCATGCTCTATGTTTAAGCTTGAAAATAAATTTTTCACAAATGATCCCGCTCAATTACTCCACCAAGATGCTCAAATTTCACAAATCTTAAATTTCAAAATTTTTTATTTTTTTTATATATATGTGCACACATGCTACCCCCCAACTAGTGAGATACATAGTCCTCAATGAATCGAACGAAAGAAAACAAAATGCACAGAACTAAGCAAGCAAAACAAACAATTAACATGAAATATAAAATCAAAGCAAAAGAATAAATAAAAACAAAGCAAGTAAAGAAAACTGTAAAGAAGGAAAAACAACTTAAAGCACTCCCCTGGGGTCTTGCACAAGCAAGATCTCTTCATGTGGATCAAAGACCTTCAGAAATGACTTTAGACGTTGTCCGTTGACAGTGACGCTATTACCATTCTTCGAATTGACAATGTCTACCGCACCATGAGGATGAACGGTCTTTACAATGTACGGCCCACTCCATCGGGATTTCAACTTTCCAGGAAAAATATGCAAGCGAGAGTTGTAAAGAAGAACTTCCTGGCCAAGTGTGAAATGCTTTGGATGAATTTTCTGATCATGCAGAATTTTCATGCGTTCCTTTGCCAGTTGCGCGTTGTCATAAGCATTTCGACGAGCTTCATCCAATTCATTGATCTGCAATTTTCTCAACCCTGAAGCTTCATCAAGTGACATGTTAACATGTTTTATGGCCCAAAGAGCTCGATGCTGAATGTCAACAGGTAAATGACAAGCTTTACCATAAACTAATCGATAGGGAGACATCCCTAGATTTGTTTTAAAAGCTGTCCTATAAGCCCACAAAGCATCAATAAGCTTAATCGACCAATCTTTCCTATTAGGATTTACTGTTTTCTCCAGAATGATTTTTATCTCTCTGTTTGCCAATTCAGCTTGCCCATTTGTTTGAGGGTGATAAGGGGTAGAAACTCTGTGTGTGATACCATATTTCTTCATAAGTGTAGAAAATGGTTTATTGCAAAAATGAGAACCCCCGTCACTAATGATAAACTTGGGCATGCCAAATCGAGCAAACAAAGATTGTAAAAACTTTAGTACAATATGATGGTCATTGGTTTTGCAAGCGATGGCCTCAACCCACTTTGAAACATAGTCCACAGCCAATAAAATGTATGTGTTTCCAAAGGAAACCGGAAAAGGTCCCATGAAGTCTATTCCCCAACAATCAAAGATTTCTAAAGTAAGAATGGGGGAAAGGGGCATCATGTTTCTTTTGGTAATGGCTCCCAACTTTTGACAAGACTCACATGTCTTACAAAAATTGTAAGCGTCCTTAAACATGGAAGGCCAATAAAAACCGCTTTGCAAAATTTTTGCCACTGTTTTATTTGCTGAAAAATGACTACCACATGCACCAATATGACAAAATCTCAATACCGAAGAAAACTCATCATCAGGAATGCATCTCCGAATCAATAGGTCCGAACAATATTTGAAAAGATAAGGATCATCAAAGTAGAAATGTTTTACCTCAGATAAAAACCGACACTTATCTTGGGTTGACCATTCAAAAGGCATTCGCTCAGTCATCAGATAATTGACTATGTCAGCATACCAGGGAGCTCTATCAACCACAAACAGTTGCTCATCCGGAAAACTATCATCAAGAGAAAGGCTGACATGTGAAGAAGGAGATGATGACAATCTAGAGAGGTGGTCAGCTACCACGTTTTCAACTCCTTTCTTGTCCTTAATGTTGATGTTGAACTCTTGAAGTAATAAAATCCAGCGAATCAAGCGTGGTTTTGCATCTTTCTTAGCCAACAAATACTTAAGAGCAGAGTGGTCAGTGAAAATAGTAACAGGAGAACCAAGAATATAAGCCCGGAATTTATCAAGTGCAAAAACCACTGCAAGCAATTCTTTTTCAGTAGTGGTATAATAAATCACAAAAGGTCTGTTATCCACTCGCTGCCCCAAAACAGCTCCTAAGGCATAGTCACTAGCATCTGTCATAATCTCAAAGGAAAGGTCCCACTGCGGGGGTTGCACAATAGGGGCAGTGGTAAGCGACTTTTTCAAGGTATCAAAGGCTTGTTGGCACTCATCAGTCCAAACAAAATCAATATCATTTTGTAAAAGAGTGCACAAAGGTTTTGCAATAGAATTAAACCCTTGAATAAACCGCCTATAAAAGCCAGCATGACCAAGAAAAGAACGAATATCCCTAACTGTCCTAGGGATAGGAAGTTTAGATATTAATTCAATCTTTGCCTTGTCAACTTTTATACCCTCAGAAGAAACAATATGCCCCAATACAATGCCCTGAGTAACCATAAATTGGCATTTCTCCCAATTAAGTAAAAGATTTTTTTCCTCACATCTCTGGAGAATACGTGCCAAATTATGCAAACAACTCTCAAAGGATTTTCCAAAAATAGAGAAATCATCCATGAATATTTCACAAATGTCATCAATCATATCAGAAAAAATACTCATCATGCATCTCTGAAAAGTAGCTGGAGCATTACACAGACCAAAAGGCATTCTAGTAAAAGCAAAAGTGGCAAAAGGACAGGTGAAAGTGGTTTTATCCTGATCCTCAGGTGCTACAGCAATTTGATAATAACCAGAATAGCCATCCAAGAAACAATAATATGCATTACCAGCTACTCTTTCCAAAATTTGATCCAAGAATGGTAAAGGAAAATGATCCTTCCTACTGGCTGAGTTAAGTTTTCTATAGTCAATGCACATTCTCCAGCCAGTAACCATTCTAGTTGGAATCAACTCATTTTTATCATTTTTTATGACAGTCAAACCAGATTTCTTTGGTACCACTTGAGTTGGACTTACCCACTTACTATCTGAGATGGGATAAATGATACCCACTGCGAGTAGCTTAAGCACCTCCTCTTTCACAACTTCCTTCATGGTAGGATTGAGCCTACGTTGAGCATCAAGAACCGGTCTAGCATCGTCTTCAAGATGGATTCTGTGGGTACCTACAGCGGCATCAATGCCTTTGATGTCAGCTATTATCCAACCAATTGCGCCTCGATGCTTCCTTAATACTTCAATCAACTGGGCTTCATCCTTCTGATTTAGTTTTGAGGAAATCACCACCGGAAAAGTGCCTTCTTCAGGACCAAGGAACACATACTTTAAATCTTGAGGAAGCGATTTCAGCTCCAACTGGGGGAACTTCTTCCTCTGAAGATTTAAGCATGTCTGGTGGTGGTAGAGCTTCAAACTGGGGTTTCCATCTTGCTCCCGCAAACTGTACTTCAAGTGATAATGAAGAATCTGCAAAACAATCAAAAAAATCAAAGTCATCTTCATTGATATGATCAATTTTCTCATCAAGTAAAAATTCAGGTGTCTGAAAAATATAGGCATCATCAGAGAAGGGAGAAGTTGAGCAAATAAAATCTGTTGGTGTCAAACTCTCCACAGCATTCAAATCGCTTGTGTCATCAAAATGTGCTGGCATCTTGCAAGCGTTGAAAACGTTCAACTTCAGTGCCATGTTCCCAAAGGTAAGCTTCAAAACCCCACTTCTGCAATTGATCAATGCATTTGATGTAGCTAGAAATGGTCTTCCTAAGATGACAGAAGCTTGGTAAATAGTGGAGACCGGCTGCTGCATGTCAAGAACCACAAAATCTACTGGATAGTAGAATTTGTCCACCTGGACTAACACGTCCTCTACAATACCCCTCGGTACCTTAACTGATCTGTCAGCCAACTGTAGCATGATGGAGGTCTTTTTAAGCTCACCCAATCCCAACTGCTCATATACTGAGAACGGTAGCAAGTTCACACTACTCCCCAAATCAAGTAAAGCTCTCCCAATCCTTGATTCACCAATCATAATGGAAATGTTGGGAGAGCCGGGATCTCCAAACTTCTGAGGAGTCTCACTCAATATCAATGCACTAACTTGCTCCGTTAGGAAAGCTTTCTTCTTTACATTCAGCTTCCTCTTCACCGTGCACAAGTCCTTCAAAAACTTTGCATATGAAGGCACTTGTTGTATGGCATCCAAGAGTGGAATATTGATCTTCACTTGCTTGAAAATTTCTTGAATCTCCGTGTGATACTTGTTCTTTTGGCCAGCTGCCAATATCTGAGGATAGGGAACCACAGGTTGGTATCCCTTACTAGTTTCAGCATCTGCACTCATAGGCTTTTTCAGCTCTGGTCTCACTACCTCTGGTTCTTTTTCAACTTCATCCGTCTCTGCTGCATCTTTAGGCATTGGAGCAACTACCTCTGTGTCTATGGTCATCTCAGGTCGAGGAACTTCCTTCCCACTTCTCAAAGTAAGAACAGCTTTTGCTGTCTCAATAACATCTCCTGAGACATTATGCACTTGATGTTGTTGCTGTCTGTATACTTGAGGATTAGGCTGAGGTTGTGCTGGAAATTTCCCTTTCTCTAGGGTGCTCAAGGTTGTGCTCATCTTATTAATAGTGCCACGCAACTCATTTATGGCCTGAGTATTCTGATTATTTGTGGTGGCCTGAATCTGCATGAATTGCTGAAGTGTATTGGCCATCTGTGCCATACTGTCATCTAGAGTTTTCTTTGCAGATGATGAAGGCTGAAAACTTTGTGCAGCTACATGAGGCTGAAATCCAGGAGGAGCTACATAAGGATAGCTCTAAGGATTCTGATATGGCGGATACTGGTGCTGAGGAGCACCCTGATTAAATGGCTGCTGCTGAGGTGGTGGGGATCGACCAGGCTGATCATTCCTCCATGAGAAATTTGGGTGATTCCTCCACCCCGGATTATATGTGTTGGAGAAAGGATGATTTTGTGCTCTATTAACCCAGTTAGCTGATTGCATTGGCTCAGACCCACCTTCTTGAAATACTGGCATAATCGGGCAGTCTTGGGTCTTATGGTTTGAATCAGCACATATAGAACATGCCTCTACTACTTTCGCAGCCTTCACTTTTTCTATTTCCATGACTTCTAGTCTTCTAGTCAATGCAGCTATTCGGGCTTGAACATCAGTGTCTTCTTTAAGCTCATATCTTCCCCCTCCAGAAATAGCCCTTAGTGGCTGTGCTGCTAATGGAACTCGATTAGCACGAGTGTTCCACTGTTGTGCGCTCTCAGCAAGGTAGTCAAAAAATGATAATGCTTCATCAGGTTCCTTGCTGAAGAACTCCCCATTGCACATTGTCTGAACAAACTGCTTGCATTCCGGAGTGAGACCAGTGTAAAAATAGCTCACCAGCCTCCAAGATTCAAAACCATGATGTGGACAAATGTTCACCAAATCCTTGAACTTTTCCCAACTGGCCTGAAAGGTCTCTGATTGAACTGGCTGATTTGCTCTTGCAAAAACTGAGTTCTCTGGAAAGGAAAAAATTTTTGTAAGAATTCACGCTGCATGTCAGACCAACTAGAAATGGAATTAGGTCTCAAAGAGTTAAACCAAATCTTCGCTTTATCCTTTAAAGAGAAAGGAAATAAACGAAGTCTAATGAATTCATCAGTAACAGCCCTAGTGATAAAAGTAGCACAAGCCAGCTCAAAATCTGTCAAGTGCTGGTAAGGACTCTTAGAATCCATCCTGTGGAACTGAGGTATCACTGACATCATGCCATGCTTGATAGAGAAATTAGGTGCATTTTTAGGTAAAATCATGCATGAAGGTGTAGTGGTACGAGTGGGTTGCAAATAGTCCTTAAGAGTGCGTGGTGCAGGTGCAGCCATGTTTTCTGATTCGATTTCAATTTTTTCACCTGGCTCACTCGAAGAAAAAACAGACGAGCTATCTATCTCCAAGCTGTGTATACTACTTTCAACACTAGGTATGACTCTAAGCAACCTATTTGAACTGTCTCTCACCCATGACATGAAACATCAATTTAATATGGTAGAAATGAGTGGTTGATGCAGATGAGATGAGTAACCAGAGACAATATGGTAGACAAAAATAAAATAAAATAACAAGTTTAAATTTAAGTTAAACTACTTTCCCCGGCAACGGCGCCAAAAACTTGACTCACTCAAAAATGAGTAGCACTAATGCTATCCCAAGTGCAGGAGGATGTCGTGTAATAATTAGGAATAAATTCCTAGATCGTCTCCTCAGGGAAAGTTACTTAAAATTAAACTTGTTGAAAAATGTGAAAAACTTCACAAAGAGAAAACAAGAGGATGATATGTGCAATGGATGGAAGAGGTTACTAGTCATGGACTAGATTCATATTTTTAGATTTTTGATTGTCGGATTGGAATGTAAATGACTAATAGATTAAATTCATAGATTAATAAAACTAAATGAAGAATTAAACTAGATTAGAAAGTAATTGACAAAACATGCATTGAAAATTGAAAAACCTCAAAATCAATATTCTAGGGTTTATCATTGTATCTAAATCACAAATTCTCAAATTAAACCATAACAATTGTAATTACTATTAAAATGAAAGCTTAATGAAACAATAAAAATAAATAACATGAAATAAGTAACAACAATTAAATTACCCAACTAAAACAAAAACAAAAGCTCTCTACCAAACCCTTCTTGCAATAAATTAAACTAGTACACTTAATTAAAAACTTCTAAAACAATTCCTTTATTTCATGAAACAACTAGCACACTTGAAAGAAATTAAGGTATTACAATTAATGAGATAAAATTCTAAACAATCCTCAATACTTAATAAAAATTCTTAAAACAACAAAGCATTGTAGAAAAAAAAAAACAAACAAAAACTGCCCAATCTATTTTAAGAAAGAAAAGTCAAAGAAAATGAAATGAAAATTCTGCTACTTAAACGGAAGAGAAGGAAAATAAACTCAAGGTTGCCCTACTGCTATATACGGAAAACACTGCCAACTAAAATTTGGAACGAAAAGTTGAGGCAAACTAAGAATGAAAAAAAAAAATGTGCAATCCGAATGAGAGAGAGCCTCCCTTCCGTCCGTCTGTCTGTAAAGAAATCAAACTACAAGAAAAATAGAGCAAACCAGCCGCCTCCATCTGCAAGATAAAAAGAAAGAAAGTAAAGCTATAAAAATAAAATGCGAAAGCTCCTCCACTACCCCTACTGCTACTCTCTAAACCAAAAGCCAGAAAAATGAATGAAGGAAAAAGTGCAACTTCAAGAACTCAGTTGCTCAACTGTAGCCGAATGAAAAAAAAAACCAAAAAAACAATAACCGCCTCCAGCTTCTAAACGGAAAGAAAATAAGTAAACAAAACTGCCCATGTGTTGCTACCTCCAGCAGATTAAATACTCATCTCCTGCTGTCCAGTTTAAACGAAAGAAAGAGAGGAATAAAATCTGCTGTTGCTGCTTTCCGAGTGTGCTGTCTGAATGAGTGCTCTGTTGGTTTGCATGTGTGAATTGCTGTGGTGATGCTATTGATCTCCTGCTGCACGTCCGAGTGGTCTTCATGCGTGAGCTGCTGTGGGTCCAGCTGTGTGCTGTCCGAATGAGGCTGGTCTGCTGTAACGTGTTGTATGCTTTCTGTTGTGTACATGTGTGCATGCATGTGTGAGTGCTGTCCCAAGGGTGTGTGAGTGTCTTTCCTGCTGTGTTTGTCTGCAATGTGCTGTATGCTTTCTGTCCAGGTTGCTGCACGTTCAGGTTGCTGTCCATGTGTAAGTTGGTCCCATGCATGGTCCGAATGAGTTGCATGTCTGCATGTGTGCTGTCCATGTGGTCTTCTTTCTTTTGCTGTAGTAGCTGCTGTCCGAGTGCTTTCTGTTCTGCATGTGCATCGTCCATTTCTTCTCCTGCTGCTTGCTGTCTGCATGTGCATGGTTTGTTTGAGTGCTATCCGAATGATGCTGCATGTGTGATTGGCTGTCAAAGCATGTCCGAGTGAGTGCTTTGCTTTGCTGCTGTCCAAGTGAACACATGTGTTTGTTCTGCTGCATGGTTGCATCGTGTGAGAGGCTGCTGTCACATTTATTGCATGTGAGCTGCATGGTTGCATCGTGTGAGAGGCTGCTGTCACGTTTATTGCATGTGAGCTGCATGTGTAAGTTGGTCCCATGCATGGTGTCCGTGTGGTAAGCAAAAGCAATGACTCATCGGGCCACAGGAGGCAAAACCAACTTCAAATCATATTCATAGTACGCAATTCCCACCACTTCCACTAACCAGTGGCAAATCTTCAAACCTCAGTTAACTGGCACAGAAAATGACCCCCAAGAAAACAAAGCAAAAATCCACCTAGAAATTACCTGGTTAAGTCAGATATTTCCTTGTACTTCCATTGAAGAAAAAACAAATAGAGAGATTTTTCATACATCATCTAACAAACCCATGTCTCTCTCTCTGCACGTCTCCCTCACTTTGCAGCTTCCAAAGAAGTATTTGTAGTTGGGGGAGAGAGAGAGAGACAGAGCAACAAGGAGAATAATGGTACAAACACAAATGATAATAGAAAGCAATAAAAATTATGGATAGAATGCACAGTAATCAATAGTTGGTAGAATTCAAGCAGAAATTCATGCTTTTAATCAATTAAAATCACAACTTTGATTTATTCACTTTAACCATTTTTCCATTTAAAACCAATAATAATGTCATGATGAATTTAAAATACATTGGTTTTAAATAGCTAAAATATGCAATATTTCAGCTCAATCAGGTACTACAACACCTGTATACTTGCAGGTAAAATTGCACTAAATTTTTGGTTCATTAATTTGAGTCAAAGTTTAGACGCAACAATAGGCCAAAGTGTGGATGTTCTTGGCTAAATTTATGTTTTGTTCGATTTTTAACCATGTGATCTTGAATTAGAAGTTTAGATCTGTTTTAAGAAACCTTTTTAAATCATGTGATGTTTTGGTTTGAAGATCACATTTTTATAAGTCATGGATCAAAAGGTTGATCAAAACAAATTAGAAACAAAAATCTGTTTTTAGAACTTATAAAGAAACCAAAAAGTTCCAAGTATTGTTTTAGTGATTTTGATGACTTTTATTGATGATTTCAAACATGATTATTCTTTGGAATATGTTAGAAAAAAGATTTAGATTTTTGAAGTTCTTGGAGATGCTTGAAAATAGATCAAATCATTTGATTCAATGGTTTGCCCTTTTAGTTAAAAAGTTTCAATCCTTTTCCTAAAATTTTGGTGTTGATGATTAGCATATTTTAGTGGACGTTTTAAGTATTTTTTTTTAACTTAGGATAGAAATATCTTTGTTACAAAAATTTGGTTTGATAATGAGTTTTGAAATTGAAAGAATTGCAATAAAAATCAAGGGAAAAAGCCTATGCAAGTTTTGGCCCCTATAGAGTTATTATGGTTTTGTTTAGTATTAAATTTGAGTTTAGGACAAAATTTACATGATGTATGTAAATTTTGGTGATTTTTGAAGTTATGATGCAATATCCTTAAGTTAGGGGTAAAATAGTCATTTTGCTCTAAGTTAATATTTTTTCATATTTCTAATTATTAGTGATTAATTTCTAACCTTTAGAAATTACTATTTTCAACTCCTCATAATCGCACTTGAAATTGCTAAGAAAATGCGAAGATTGAGGTAAGTTAGCTTTTAACTTACTAGCAGTTTACTGTGTATGGGTGATAAGTAAAGGAACTACAGTATATGTATATATGTTATCATATATGTCATGCCATGCAAAGTTATCACATATTTGACCGTTACACAAAATTTATTCTACCATGAATTATTCATCTGTTACACAAGATATTCTGTCACATATTACTATACAGTGCAAGTATATCATGTTAAGTATGACATTTATTATATGTATGTCAAGTCATGTAATATTCACTATTGCAAGTATATAATGTTAAATATATTGTCTGTTACATGTTATGCCATGTTACGAAATGTTTCTATCTCAAGTTAGTCATGTTTTTCGAGTTACGTTCATGTTAGTTATGTCTAGGATACTTGCAATGTAATCATTATGATTGTCGGAGCATCTCCATTTGTAATTCACACGAGGTACTTTTGACGAAATCTTTTTGATTGTCAAGATTCAATTCAAATTCAGTTATGCAAATACTTTTAGCATAATCATTCGGATTGTTAGGGTATCTTATTTAAAATACTCATGATGTAATCATTCTGATTATTAGAGTATTACTAGGTACTCCTGGTGTAATCATTCTGATTGGTAGGGTACGTGATTTAAAATACTCGTGATGTAATCATTCTGAGTGTCAAATTATTACTAGGTACTCCTGGTGTAATCATTTTAATTGCTAAGGTACGTGATTTAAAATACTCATGATGAAATCATTTTGATTGTTTGAGTATCTCTAATGGAATATGTTGGGCAGAATCATTCTGATTGTTCCTTATTCCTGACGAAACGATTGGCAGAATCATTTTGATTGTCAGAATTCAAGTCCAAGTTCATGTTAAGTAAAGAAGTCAGATCAAGTTTATACTAAATTAAGTTTCAGTTCAAGTTTAAGTTCATGTCAAGAAGTTGAGTTTAAGCAGTTAAAGAAGCAAGATTCCAAGTTTATGTTAAGTCAAGTCTTAGATCAAGTGCATGTTAAGTCAAGTTTCAGATCAAGTTTATGTTAAGTCAAGTTTTAGATCAAGTTAATGTTAAATTAAGTCTCAGATTAGGTTCATGTCAAGCAAGTCAAGTTCAGTTTACATTTAAGTTTAAGTTATGTCAGTTATACGATGTTAAGTTATGCTATGCTTACTTATGACTGTGATTATGCATTCATGTTTTTACTGCCATGCATGCATCATTAACCTGTGTAAAGGTTTTATGTTAACTTGCTGAGATTTGTAATCAAAAGCTTACTATGGTAGTCTCAACTACCATTCCCCCCAAATAGTAAATCTTGTTACAAGATCTAATTGAGAGTCGGGGATCGACCAGCTGGAAATGGTTAACTAAGTGATAGTGCGACGTCGATAATAGCATAGTAGTTAACTTAAATTACTACTTATACCTTTGAAGTTGAATCTCCAGTACTCTTTTGACCAGAACTAATCTGGACTAGTGTTGTATTCTTAGTTATGTAATATGTCATTATGTATGAAGTAAGTTTTAAGTATTTTCGTATTTTCAATTTGGTATATAGTATTGCTAAAGAAAAAAAATTTATCCATTGCAAATATTACATAAAGTTATACACATGTTAGGAATATTGCATCTTATATGTTATGAATGGGATATGTAACCTTGTGTTACATGTCTCGATGTTTCAAATGACCGTCCGATCCCAAATAGAATTTAGGGGTATCACAGTAGCTGTGAGGCGATTATTCTATAAGAAAATAAGAACCTTCTACTTTTTAAAATGAAATCGGGCATGAAAATGACTCCGCACCCCCCCCCCCCCCCCCTTTTCTTTCTCAATGTAGTGGGACTGCAGCTTTCTTTTTTAATGGCAAAGACACTTTTTCTAGTTGTATTTCTTCTAACACTGGGTTAATTGTTGGGTGGTTGCTCTGTAGAGGATTCTTGTTTTGTTTAATGATTTCATGTGAATTCTACAAATTGGGTACTGCTCGGTGATCAAGGCCTACACAAAAGGAAGCGAAGTTCTTTGAAGTTAAAATCTATGTGGTCTGATTCCAAAATCTTGATTTACATCATTCACATTTCACAAGGAATGTGAACTTCACCCTCACTCTTTTATTCTGTTGTTAGACTTTGGTTTATGTAAACACGAAAACTAATTCTATATTTTTCTTATGCCATCGTCAGGTAATGATTCTGCAGATACAAATTCAGCTGCCATCGTCAGGTAATGATTCTGCAGATACAAATTCAGCTCCCTTCCCTTCTTTCAGGAAGAGATCGTTGTCTTTGAAAGACTTGGACTTCAGTACTGGGTAGAGTCAGCAGGCAGAGGCTGCTCAGTCTGCAACTGAAACTGTACCAGTAGCTCGCACCGCTGTCGTTCAAGAAATAATCTCCAAATATTTTTTCCTTCCAACTAGACAAATGTACCTCGCACCCTACCCTACGGCTAGCACCCTACCCTACGGCTAGCATATAAATATATAATCTGTTAGGAGAGTTTTAAAAATAGAGGCCCACGATCTTTCATATAGAGGTCCAACCAGCCCCAATTATCCAATTGTGAATGAGGCCCACGAGTCATGACAAGCTTCCTCCAGCATTATTCTCTCTTGACGTAGGCAAAGCTATCAGTAATCATTAAGATTAGTAAGAAGCTTGATTGTTAATCCTAAAAGGACAAGTGGAAGGCATGTATACGTTAGGTATTTGGCGACCCGCTCTTTCTTTTTTTCTTTCTCACAATTGGCTTCAGACTTTACCAGTTTCACAGTTTTCTTTTCGCAAATTGATTTACTGATTTTTATTTTTCTCTTTCACTCACTATCTATCTTGATCCTCTCTCAAGCAAAACAAAATCATAGCAAAAAAGCGAAAACAAGTGAAAAAGAATAGGAACTGAAAATTTCGGACCAAAACGTCTTTTCAGCCCGGATCGAAACAAGCTGGAATGGAAGGAATTTGACCCAAGACGAAACAGTAACTTACCTTGTGCTAGTTACTACTCCGGCACAGAAACTTCTAGCTGGAACTGAACAGATTTTAAAACCTTGCTCTTGATTCCTATTCAAAAATCTACAGCTTAGTGCCCCATAAGTGCAAGCTAGAGAGCCTCAAGGATCTATCCCAAGCTTCTATGTTTCATTTTAGAATTTGACCCAATTAAATCTTTTCTACACCATACAAAACAACATCTAAAATTTATAGGGTAAATCCGAAAAACATACCACACCATAGGAACTTTCCACCATTTCTTTGTCAACCCAAGACCTTCTTTTGGTACTCATCGAAACTTATTTTAACACATTGCAAACCATCATTTCTATTTCACACTCTTAAGGAACTAAAAATAGAGGCCCAACCAAAGCTCGGCTACCTTAAAACTTTCATATATTGTGTTAGGCTTAAGGTTTGCCTAGAAAACGTTTTGTCTTCCCTAACGCAGTTTATTTCATCTAAAATGATATATTTCATCTATCAAAGATAGGTAGTTGCTTTTAATAAATAAAGTGGTTGACTCTTGCTATTTTTTTATGGATGAAATAATGAGAGTACGTAGCCTAAAAATTTTAAGAATAATAATAAAGAGTCCCTAGTCTTACCTATATAAAGGAGCATTTTTTTTCACTAGATTAACCCATAAAGTTCTAAGAATAAATATTAGAAGTTCATTCCCTACAGAAAATCTCTACTCTCTTTTGTAGGCTTTTCAGTTCTCAAATTCAAATGACTGGAAGTAAAGATTATGAATCTCTTTATTCTTTTGAAAGTTTTACATATTGCACATACATATATATTATACGTATATATATATACACACCTATATACATACACATACAAATATAAAATCCAAAAATCATCATGATTATAAACCAAGCTTTTGATTCATCAAATATAATCAATACATACACTTATCCATTGAGGCCAGAGGGGCTGAACTGCATAGAGATAACACGCCATACTGAGTTCCTACTACGATAGGATAATTCGATCGGCCCGATAGGAGAGATTTCCGAACACAGTAAGAGCTCCACGTACCACCAGGGGACCCAATATGATTAAGGCCTCACGCTTCTGTGGAAGGTAAGTCCACTTCCAACGATCGATGGTCAACCAGTACCTTATGCTAACTTGGCACCAGAACATTTCCCAATCGAGAACTCTAGCTAGGTGGTGGTGTCCACCTTGCCTTCTTTTGTTTTTGCAAGCCTCCACCAAGTGACTTCATGAGGATGCTTTAGGTCTCGAGTCGACGTGCCTCTTCATATGGGCTGGCCTATCAATCCGCACAAGTAGGCCGAGAAAGGAAAGCTTCTGAAACATCGGAGTTTTTGACCAAGAGACGATTATATCCTTCTCCAACCTTCATTCGCACTCTTATGAAGGTTTACCCTATTCCTTAATCTCATATGGCTTAATTTGGTTAACCTCGAGAATTTCACAATGTACATTTAATCCAATAAATTAGAAACTTACAATTAAGAAGTCAAATACATGTCCTTTCGGAGGAGCCTCCAAAGACTTAGAATATAGATGCATGTTCCTAACAATGGAGAACTTACATATATTAATCACTACATCTCTTTACACAACTGTTTGTTTGGCTAGTTGAGGGAAATGAGTCCACATTTAAAGCCAAAAATCAGTAATAGTTCCAAATGTTGGGCATACCCACTTCAGATAAGTAGCTCTCCGAACTTCCTTCTCCAAAGCTTGGCGATTCTTTGATAGTAAGATTGCAGCTATCCGTATTGCTCAGTCGATTCAGGACAGCTTTTAGTACCTTTTTTTCGCAGGATAAAGGATCAAAACAAGTACCAAAACTTGATATTCCCTTGGACGTAGTTTCACTCTTGGTAGGTACGTTTGGTTCAATGTTGGTGATATGTGTGAAATTTTGGTTGGCCTGGTTTTGGTTGAAAATGGAGAAGCAGGGCACTTGCTGATACCCATCAACAAAAGGGTGAGTTTGGTCAAAAGTGATGTAAGGGTCCATTAAAGCCGGGAGAGATGAAGAGCCTGTGTCATCATAGCAGCTTCCCATGCTAGGTTTGGCAGCAGCTTCTCTATTTTTACAGAACACCTTACAAAGAACCCAATCCTCCTGAAGGAAACCAATGAAAACCTTCTAAGTTTAATATGTTGGTTGAACTAAAAAAAAAAATGGAAAACAAGAAGACTGATGAAATTAATAGGATTGAAATTAAAAGAAATGATGCATGATAATCCAAAATAGGTCAGAAGATCCATTGTCTCATATGAAATGACTGAAGCCATAAAATAAGGAAGAGATATTGATATGGTATCCTATATATAACTGCCAGTTGGTTGGTCTATACATATCCCAGTTGATATGTAAAAGAAAAAAAAAAAAAAAAAAAATTGTCTTTGACTTGCAATTCATAAACGTCAGCGAAGTTGTCTTGGATTGAAAATCAGAGTTAGGCACTACAGCTAAGAAAGAAAGAATGAATAATACAGACTTAGATTAAGATACTCCAAATTATAATATTGAGAAGGATCTTCTAATTAATTAGGCCATCTGCCAAGTGGTGAGAGTGGACTTAAAAAATTCACATAACAACCGGTGACGAACGAGACAGCAGGCAAGCATTGTTGAATTTCATTATTCGTACTGAGCGCATGTATGTTTATAAACTCCAACTTGCCCCGTGACCCGAGGCAAAAACTTCCTACCATTCAAAGTGGTAGTTTGCCAAAAATTTAATTAAGTTTACCGGCCTGAAAGTTATCTCAGTTTTAAGAAAGGAAAACGTTACTTTGCCGCCTCATGAAGTTGATTGCTCATTTAAAAAATATATATATAAATAAATGTTTTTCCTTTCTACTTAATGATGAAGGAAGTGATTTTTAGTATAGTGATGTATTTTTTATATTTAATATTTAAAAATGATAAAAAAAATGTGAATGAGAGAAATTAAACATTACTTTTACACTAGCAGTCACTTGCAACGGTAAGCTGCAAGCAGAACAGTAGTGTTACTCTTTAAGAAATGATGTCAACATGCGTGAAGTGGGGCTATAAAAAAAACTGATTAAATAGAGAGCAAAATGCAAAGAAAATTGTTGGCGTATTTATAAATATGAGAAATATTATTGTTGGCCTCGCACATTTTTTTATGGTTGCCTATTTAATTGAAAGTACTGTACGAAACTATTTATTAAAACATGTTGAATCAACAAAAACAATTGAAAATGACAAAATTTAGAATTAAGGGCAGCATTGCACGAACCTTGAGAGAAGAAATATGAGGAGGAGCATGGAGTCCTTCAATCCGGAATTCATGCATAACCCAATCAGTTTTCTTGCCTTTGGGGGCTCTGCCTTGGTAGAAAACCAATGTTTTTCTCATACCAACAAGGGAACCTTTGCGAAAGATAGGCCTGTCCTTCCCTGTCGCCTTCCAGTAGCCGGAGGCGGTTGCACGGTTTGTTCTAAGTCCGGTTGCATATTTTCGGTCACGCTGAGTGTAGAAGTACCATTCTTTGCCTCCCACACAAGCTGTTTCTATATAACGACAGAAATAAATAATTAAATAAATAAAAAAGAATCACAGATTTTCTATCATTACGAGATTGTCTTGAGTAATACAAGGGAAAGCCATCAACCAGATCAATCTAGCTATACCAAAACAATTAGAATGAATCTTTCGTGCTCTATGTAGCCAATTCCCCGAATTTCATGAATCTATTGCTTTATAATTTTTTCTTTTATCAGCAGTTGCTTGGCTTAATGAAAAATTAGACAGTTTGTGAATAATTTGAGACATCATTATTAGTGAAACTGTGAAAAAAGGCTTCATTTTTCTTGTTAATATAATAATTTTTTTTAATTGATCGAAGTTATGTGTCTTTGCTGTGCTAATTTTCCATCGAAAATAATGTATGAGTGATTCAACTTGTTGATTATAACCAACGCCTAGCGGGCGGAGCACTGCATGGCATAAATTAATTAATATATTGGCCCAAGCCTCCCAAAAATGCTAGTACGTGGAGTCTTTTAAAATTATCGCTCAAGTATTTTAGTTTATTTTGTTTAATGTTAAAGAAGTTACTATTACTGGAATTGTGTATCTTTTTTCTTAATAATTAAAGATGTGAAAAGAAAATGAAAAGAAAAATTGAAATGCACTAGCAGTATGCTCAGCGATATTAACCATTGGTCAGCCCGGTAGCACCATCATAAATAAAATAGCCCCTTTGGCTCTAAATAAAGATTGGAAAAATGGTATTTTTGGCGTTCAAGAAATGCAAAAACCTGAAAAACCACTTCCATCTAAAACTAAAATTATTTGAGTATCCTCAAATGTATGAAAAAAGTATATCATCATTGTTTTACAATGGACCATATACATAGAGATACATAATAAGTACATATATAATAAATATATATAATCACGATCTTAACGAGCCTAATTGGTCCTTAAAACAAGCTTTTTTTCTACGATCCACCACTGATAGGGTGCCATCTTTGAGTCAGGGAGCTAGGAACAATATTATTCCAAATATCTAATTATTATGCTGTTGAGCCGTCAATATCTCGTGACCAATAATAAAGAGGAATTGAACGTAATATATTAATGGTAATTGGCCAAGTCAAAAACACAGGCTGCTTTTCTTACACGTATGGCATCGATCATGTGTGGGTCGGGAACTTTAAAATATATAGTTGCTCAAAAAATATTAGAGGTAATTAATTTGAACAACAATCGGTTTTAAAAAGGAAGATTTAATTTCAATGGTTGAAGATGGTCACAAGCCTTTGTTGGATTTGGTAAGATAGGAAGAAGAGAATCCACTTACTTCTAACCTGAACTGTAAGTACACGCGTATGGCTGCAAAATGTAGTGTAAGTACGACAATAAGGATCTGATGACTTTTGGGTTGTATTGTTGTTTCAATCACTATCATAACTTTTAGTTGGGGCAATTCCAATAATGTCAAATTCTTCGAAAAGCTATGAATGCAACGTATATGGTTTATTAGGAAGACTAGATACGGCGGCAATCAGTGAGTTTCCTCCGGATCTAGATATTATTTGGGAGTTCGATCTAGTGGAATTCAAATAAATTCAATATCTTTTTCTTTTTTTCTTTTAACAAGTAATTCATGATTACACACATATGTGTGTGTGTGTATATATATATATGTATGTAAGTGTGTGTATGTAAAAGGGTAAACCATGCACCATGGATCTAATAAGTTATAGAGGGCCTGTTGGCGTGTTTGGAAGCCACTTGGCACTGAAACCTATCAAGTTACATGACCAAGTACTAATTATTCGTTTTCCTTAAGAAAAATAATATTTCGGAACTCCCTCAGCTTTCAGAAGGACCAAGCATGGCCTTTTGATACCAAGGACAATATTTTTCACTTATACATGCAGTACATACATATGCATGTATGTATGTATGCATGTATGTATAGAGCCGGTCCAAGTTTCGAACAGCTTGTTGTGACTTGCAAATATATAGTGCGGCTTTGACGACTCATGCAATAACTAGATTCCGCTGAAAACAGTACTCAGTGGATGTGAAAGGAGAACTGTTTATCATCCATCTCAGTTTAACTAATTTCAACAATAATTAGTCATTTTCTCATGTTTCAACAAGATAGATATATATATATATATATAGATATATATCTTATCTTTGTCGTCGATCACATGTATATGGAGCAAGTAGACGGCCGCCATGATGGTATCTATTTATGGGCCAGTCCGGTTGCTATCACTTCAAAGTTCAAAGCCAAGAAGAAGAATATCCCACATCGCATTTTCAAGTAAAACAAAAAAAGAAAAAAAAAAATCGGAATTACCGACAAAAAAGAATATATTTATTTATATAAAAGCAGAAAACTGGCTAAGCAAAGAATTATCTTCGGAGATGATAAAAATTTGACCTGCAAAAACTGAAAGTACGATGGAGATGCCCTAACTAGACTCCAGAGAACAAACATAGAAATATATCTTAAGAGAATCGGAATTTAAGTTGGGTAACCAAGATGAAGATGAGTGGATCGATGAATAAATGAACTAAAATAGGAATAGATAAATACCTGGGATATCCCAGGGTTCGCACTTGTTAAGGTCAACTTCAATAAGAAGAGGAGAGCCAGAGTGCGAGGTGGCCTTCCCCATCAAGTAATCGCATACGAGTTCTTCATCTCTTGGATGAAACCTAAATCCCGGAGGCAACTTTGCCTCTACCATGCTTATGTTGCTCATGAGAAAAGTTCTTCTTTCTCAGATAGAGAGAGAGAGAGAGAGAGAGAGGGAGGAGAGCTCTGTTCAATAGTTGGAAAGTTTATTAGCTTTGAGCTCTTTAAATAATTCAAGGCAGTTGGGAGGGGAGGTGTTAAATCAGATATAAATAAACAAATAAAGCTACAGACAGAAAGAAGAATTACGGGATGAGTCCAAGTGGCATTTCCGTCCAAGCGGGGAAGGTAGCTTAAGCTTGGGCTTAGGCCAGGCTAAGGGGAGGTGGGTCTAATGATATAACTATGAAAAAAACATGCCTGCTCTTCTTAATGACGTGGCCCAACCACTTGCTGCCAAACTGCTGACATGTATTGCCTAATATTGGTGCACATGGCCACAATTTCGATTGGATTGGACTTGGCCACATGGAATGTGGGTCCTGAATTACACACGGGGCCCACTTTTGAAATTTTGTCCATCTCCTTCTTCCATAAATTACATTTTATTATTTTTATAATTTCTTCACCAAATATTTGTACCTAAGCTGGTATCCATTACATATTTTTTCTTATAATTATTACTATTACTACTATGTTATTATGAAAAATGCTAAATGTACTTAAAATAATTTACTAGAATTTATTTTTCTACAGGTCAGTAGTTGATATGCTGAGAATCATAATATTTAAAATTCAAAATTTTAGTTTAAAAAAAATTAAAAAAATAAGTGTTGTAAGTAAAATAGTAAATAAAATTATAAGCTACATGTGCCTATAATTTTACTTACAATATTCATTTTACTAGTTTTGTTTTAAAATCAAAATTTTGAATTTCAAATTTCATAATTTTTAGTATATCAATAATTGACATGTAGATAAATTAGTTTTTGTAAGTTTTTCTTAATTACATTTAGCATTTTTCGTATTATTGAAAAATTCTATTTATAAGCTAGTGTGAATAACACACATAATAAAATATTTACACAATATAATTTAATTTAGAATATAAGTTTTAAAATTTAAATCTTACAAATCAAATCTTATTATTTAAGTTATGTGCATGAATAGTATACCCTATATACCAGTTTAAAAATAAAATAACTCTTGCAAATTAACTCTATAGTTTAAGGCAACAACATTGTAAGTAAACCTACAAATATATATTGTTTCATATGACATATTAAATCTATTTTATAATAAAAATTATTTTACAATCTAACATATTATATCAAGATATATGATAAGTTTATTGATTTATTTTTGTAGAATCTCATTGTAGCCATGAAAGCTTTTTCCCTTATAATTTAAGTAGCGACCTTTGAGTAAGGATTGATTACTAATGGAAAAGATCTTCAAAATTAGAGGATGTTGTCCCTTTACATGAATCCGTTCCAATGCTATATATCCAGTTCAGTCGAAAAAACAAATTATTATTATTTTGGATAACAAATAGCACTTTATTCATATAAGCAAACAAAACATCATAAAGATAAGTCTAGCTTGGGAAATACAATCTTGGATTGAATCCCACCAAAGAACTATATCATTTAGATTCCATGCAAATCGGGCAATGCATACCTTAAATAATACATACCTTGTTATAGATGTTAGAATGACTCCAGGGCCAAAGGTTTTTATATGCCCGCTTCTTATAATATATATATATATATATATAATTAATTCAACTGCTTCTTGATTATTTAAAGAGGTTTATAAAAAAATATGGGACTTGCGCTAAGAAATTATGCTATTGAGAATATTCCAATGACAACAAGATTCTACAAATTATTCAACTGTAAGAAATTGTGCAACACCCCTGATAACATACGGTAGCATGTTGGTGATTTTTCTCAGGACTGTTATCCATTAAAACCTAAGGATACAACCCCCCCCCCCCCCCCCCCCCCCCCCAAAAAAAATGTGAAAAAGGTTCCAAAAATTGTTGAAAACTTAAAAAATATATCTTTGGATGCATTCATGCATTTGATGGATAATTATTCAATTCCATCTCTTACAATAATATTAATCGTTCCCATAACCTTTTGAATTCCTAACTACATTAAAGTTTTCAGAAAGTCAAACTCAATCTCAAATATTTGTGTAAAACCTAGCATAAGAATTCTGCTAATTACCTGTCTCCTACGGAATATTATCTATGCCTTGAAATCGACCACTAAAAGTCTCGTCACCTATTCATAAAATAAAAGAAAATACACTAGTTAATGACCAACAACACAACTATGATCTAAATAATTAAAACCCATAAATTCAAATCGTATTTTAGCACATTAACGCAAACCAAACAGCCACATAATAATCTTGAATAGCCCACACTTCAACCCAAACTACCGTATACCAACTTCAATACCAACCTATACATCTATCAACCAACGTCAAACTCAAATAATCGAAATATCAATACCAATACAGCAGTCCATATCTCAAAACAACCACCAACTCAACCAAATAAGCAATACACTCATCAACTTTTTCTCCATTCACAATTCCACAAAATAAAAAGTCCTTAAATTTTAGTCCACACTCATCGAGATTCACTATTGTTTATTCCTAAACAAAATCCAGTCTAACAAAATTCAATTATCTTGTAGCCGTACTCAATGAAAAACAAAGGTTTGCTATAGCATAAACCGCAAGTAAAAATTTATTCAATGGAAAGAAAAAGAAAGAAAACAAAGCTTACTAACGAGAGGGTCACAACAACCCTAAAAGTTAATACTTTGAGATTTGAGGATTTAGACTTTACAGTATTTAAGAAATGATTTTCAATACTATGAGAAAGAGATAAAAAAATTGCATTGACGTGAAAATCACAGCATTTTTATAAACACTTTTCAATAGTCTAAAACTGAAACTTGAAACATCGAAAAAATTTTCAGGAAAAAAAGGACAACGCAAAAGAGGGAAAAAGGCAAACATACTTACAAAACTGCAGTGCTCGGCTACCCCAACCAAAAACACTCACAAGAGTCATTTAAAAGAAACATACAAAATCAACCCAATCTAGAAGAAAAATTGAAATAAAAGAAGAGTGGAAAAAAGACCAAGAAAGAACCTATTGGTGAGAGGCTTGAAAAGGGGAACAGATCTAAAACTCCAAACAAAAATTTGCAACAACAAGAGATCATTGAAATAAATGGACGGGAGAGAGAGAGAGAGAGAGAGAGAGAGAGAGAGAGAGAGAGAGAGAGAGAGAGAGAGAGAGAGAGTCTGATGAGCAAACAATTTCTGAGAAAGAGGGAAAGAAAAAGTAGTTGAGAGGTTGAGAAGAAGAGGGAGATGAGGGATAGTGAAATGCATAACTAGGAAACCGAAATAAAGGAAAATAGAGAGGGAAACAGAGGAAACCGACGAGAGAAGAAGAAGAAGAAAAAAAAAAAAAAAATGGAAAGGCATAAGCCTTACCTGAACGATGATGTTCCTAGGGGTCAAAGGGCTGGGTTCTTCTAAACTAGGCCTTAAGCTCGGGCTCTACATCATCCCCTCATAAAAATTTCGTCCTCAGAATTTACTGCAAGTTATCAAAGTTTCAGTCAAAACGTCATGGGTGTTTATCTCGCATCTCTTCCTCAAGTTCCCAAGAAGCTTCATTTGTAGTGTGATTATTCCCCAACACCTAAACCATAAGAATGGTTTGAGTCCGTAATACATGTGCTTTTCTTTTCTAATATCTGCACTGGTTCTTCAGTATAAGTCAAATCTTCCTGAATCTGCAATGGCTCATAGTCAAGAATGTGGGTGGGGTCGGGGACATACTTCCTCTACATAGAGACATGGAATATATTATACACCCCCACAAGTGAAGGTGAGCTACTCTATAAGCCACAGGTCCAACCTGATCAAGAATCTCAAAGGGCCCGATATATCTTGGCCTCAGCTTGCCCTTTTTCCCAAACCTCATAACTCTTTTTATTGGTGCTATCCTCAAAAACACTTTATTCCCGACCTCAAACTCTAACTCTTTTGTTAGCTTTGAGCTGCTTTCATTTTAGCTTGAATGATATCTATCTTCTCTGTGGTCTTCTGGATGGTTTCTTGCCCCAAAATCTTCTTTTCACCCACTTCATCCCAAAACAATGGAGATCGGAACCTTTTGCCATACAAAGCCTCGTAAGGTTCCATTCCAATACTGGCCTAGAAGCTGTTATTATAAGCAAACTTAACTAATGGTAAATGACGCAACCAAGTTCCCTTGAAATCCATCACACAAGATCTCGACATATCTTCTAAGATCTGAATAGTTCTTTCTGAATGCCCATCTGTCTGAGGGTGAAAAGTAGTATTGAAGTTCAACTTAGTACCCATTGCCTCTTGTATGCTTTGCCAAAACTTATAAGTGAAATGGGGGTCTCTATCCAATACAATGGATACCAAAACCCCATATAACCTCTCTATCTCCTGCACATATAGCTCAACTATTTTCTCTAGTTTGTAAGAAACTTTAATAGGTACAAACGAACAGTCTTCGTTAAGCCGTCTACGATCACCCAAATAGCATTTTATTTGCTTGACGTCCTTGGTAGGCCTGCTACAAAATCTATGGAGATATGCTCCCACTTCCATTTTGGAATCTGAAGTGGTTGTAACAATCCTGTTGGTTTTTTATGCTCCACCTTCACCTGTTGGCAAATTAGGCATTGTTCCACAAATTTGGAAATTTCTCTTTTCATACCGTTCCACCAAAAATATTCTCTCAAGTCCCTATATCTTGGTACTCCCTAGTGAACTGTGTAAAAAGAGCGGTGTGCTTCCTCAAGAATTACCATTTTCAATTTGTCATTGGCTAGCATGCACAGTCTGCCTCTAAACCGCAAGACTCCATCCAAGCTATGACCTTCTCATGTTGCATCAATACACACCCCAATTCAAGCCTCGATGCATCATTGTAAACTACAAATCCTCCCCTAGTAGTGGACACTGTTAACACTGGAGTTGTCACTAATCTTTGTTTCAACTCTTGGAAACTTTCCTCATAATTTGTTGTCCATTCGAACTTATTATTCTTTCTATGAGTGCAATGAGAGGAACTGCTATCCTAGAGAAACCATTAAAGAGTCAATGGTAGTTACCTGCCAATCCCAAAAAACTTCTAACCTCATGAACATTCTTCGATGCCGACCAATTTACTACTGCTTTCACTTTCCCTAGGTCTACTGAAATACCATCTTTTGAAACTATATGCCCCAGAAATACAATTGAATCTTGCCAAAATTCACACTTTTTCAATTTAGTAAATAACTTTTTATCTCTAAGTGTCCCAAATACCAGCTTCAAATGTTCTTCATGCTCAGTCTTGCTTTTGTAATATATGAGTATGTCATCATTAAAGACAACCACAAACTTATCCAAAAATTCATGTAACACCCTGTTCATCAAATCTATGAATACTGCCAGGGTGTTAGTCAAGCCAAAAGGTATGACCAGAAACTCATAATGGCCATAACGAGTCCTAAAAGCCATCTTAGCCACGTCTTCTGTCCTAATCATCAATTTATGGTACCCAAATCGAAGATCAATCTTAGAAAATACCTGAGCACCTTGGAGCTGATCAAATAAATCATCTATACCGGGTAGAGGATACTTATTCTTTATGGTCACTCGATTAAGCTCCCTATGATCAATGCACATTCTCATCAATCCATCCTTCTTTTTCACAGAAAGAACAAGTGCTCCCTGAGGTGACACACTGGGCCTGATAAAACCCTTATCTAATAAATCTTGCAACTACTCCTTAAGTTCTGCTAATTCAGACGATGTTATTTGTTAAGGTGCTTTCAAAAGGGGTTTCATGCCTAGTACTAAATCAATAGCAAACTCTACCTCCCACTTAGGTGGTAGTCTAGATAAATCTTTTGCAAAAACCTCTGGATAATCACTCAATTTGTATCTCCTCTAACTTCAACTTCTTTTTTGGTGCTTCTACCACGCAGGCTAAGAACCCCTTAACAACCATCACGTAATAGTTTTCCAACCTAAACGGCAAGTATAGTAGGCGGATGCAATCTCACTTTCAACCCTGTAAACCAAAATTCACTTTCTTTTGGGGGTCTAAACACCACTTCATTTCCTTTGTCTAAAAATGGTCCCTCTCCTTCCACTTCTAAGCTTCTTCTAGAAGCTTGGTTGCATACTTACTAAGTGGCAAGTTTTCTTGTCAAAACTGAAACCCCTTAAATGATTAGGGCTTAGGAAAACTCAAGGGTCACTTCTTGCATTGGGGACCTCTTCCATATACCTAAACCCTAAATCCTAATGGCCAAAAATACTAGCTCTCTTGTGGTCTTGGGCACCCATCTCATTAACAAAAAAGGTTGTGTTCATGTCACTTACTAGGTTCCCCATCTTCACAATCCATTGGGCTAAATTCTAATTGGACTAAGATAGAAAAATAAAAAAGTAACAGATGAGGACTTATCTAAGTCCAGGTTATCACAAGGAATATCCTAGTGGAACTTTTCTATCCACTCTGGAATGATTAAACTAGAAGTGGCCCCTTGTTTGACAAAGAATAGTCACTAGACTTCGAATGGGCTCTTTCTAAAGAATTTTGGAGTGGAGTAGTGCCTAACGCTCGTGGGTGAAACAAATTAAAATATGGTGAAGACGGATTTGTGAACTGCCGTATCATATTGATAGGAACCTTAGAGGCATTCATAACTGGTCAAAGGATCAACAATGTGATGTGGTAACTAATGGGAGGCCACAGAGCATACAGGAGTTGTGAGGTGTCCATATTGTTATATTGATCTCTATTATATGTATCTTTGTTATATGTGATAAGCAATAAGTGTTATAACAAAATGGAAAATGGTTTTATGTGTAACATGTTCAGTATTTTTGAAAAGTAATCTAGATAGGAGAAAATAGTGTCTTTCCAAAACCCTGCATCTAAGCTCATGTATTCGTACTCATGTTTACCTCTTACATCTTACATGATTATATTATCTCTGTGTTATTGATTTAACTTGCTTAGATTTTCTTAAAAAAATCTCACTGTGGTAGTTGGTAGAAGTTTTGACAGGGTTAGAAGATAGCCAACAGCATGGATGAATGGTCTGACATAATTGAGGATTGATATACAGTAAAAGCCCACTTTAGTAGAGTTGACATTCACATGGAGGCCATTTTGCTTTTACTTAAGGATATCCAAAACCCCCTAGATGGACAATATGTGCCACATTGGACTAGAGAATAGGAGGAAGCCCTCACCTTTGATAGCCACTTTGATTATATAGACTATTACATGGAGATCATCTCTAAGTGCCTATCTGAAATCCATGACCTTATGAAAGCTCATTAGGGTCTCAATTAGTTTTGATGAATATTTAATGGTTATAGTGTTAAGAACATTATTTTGATGGTTTTGGAAGAAGGGTCGTGGTTTAGACCCTTATCTTTTGTATTTGGAGATTTTGAAAAAATGCTTTTGGGTTTAATAAATAGATATTTGGTACCCTATTTCTTTGCTCAAAACTATACCATCTTACATTATATTTCTGCTGCGATTATTGTATAATACTAGAATATATTGAGTGCATTGCATATTAACTACCATGAATGGAAGTATGCAGTGTTTTGTTGTATATCTCGATGCTTTAGTCTTTGTCAAGTTCAATGGGGTCTAGGGCATCACACCTTCATTGCTTGCCCAAAATGCTCCCTATGTGAGAAGGTTAAGTACCCCTCTTGCTTAACTCCGCAAATCCTTGCTAGGGTGGGCTAAGAGTGTAACACCCCAAACCTTCAAGTTTCTAAAGTAGGAAACTTAGGGTTACACTATAATTAAAATTTCTAGTTTTATAAAGTAGGTTTGGACTTAGCCCAATAATTGGCCCAAGCTTAAATGGGCCGAGCCCACCAAGCATTATGCCTTCTACGTTAGTTAAAAAAACCAACTTTAATTACAACTCATAATCCAAGCCTACCTAGTTCAAACAAAACTCTAAGTTAAGCATAGCTGCTAATTTAGTCATAATTTCTAGTCTAATTACAACTCCTAATCTAATTAAAACTCATAAAGCAATCACATCTAAGGCGCTCCAAGGCCGCACTTGTGGTTTTGTTGTTGTTGCAATGCCGGGATATTGCCCACTTGGGTCATACACCCCTCGCACAATGTAAAAATACACCATATGCTTACATGCTCAAAAAATGTGTACAGTTAGTTCGCAGTGAAAGATAAAAAGGTAGTCATTAAAATCTAACCATAAGTCGCAAGTCTTCATACTATAGACAAAAGAATATTACAGTCCTCCAATAATTAGAAAGAGGCCTCATGATCCATAAAGATGGGAATTGCAATCCATAAAGATAGGGCCTGAAAGGCTTGCAATTCCCATCTTTATGGATTTTAAGGCCTCTCATGACCTCTTAAAATCTGGATCCAAGGCTGCCATCAACCAACACCCAAGGTCCATAAACCATGCAAGTCCCACTCATGGCCTTTTAAGCCCAACAAGACCTAAAGCCTTCTCTTACAGTTTTCACACTTCTATTTTAATCTCACATACACCATACCATTGGTTCCCCTCAAGCCCATATTGTACCCCCATGCCCTAAGGATTTCTTTTGACCCAAATTAATTTTTGAACTTGAGTTTAGAGCATTAATCAACTTCCACATGATAGGTGCCCTCTGAACCATGCTTTAAGCTTAATTTCCTTTTTAATTATTCCTCACCGTTTTTATCTAAATTTTATTATTTTTCTTATTGTTTTGCATTATTCTTAGACTAAATTAGAATATTAGTCTTAATCAAGCACATGCCATTAGAGGAAAAGACATGTCAATGCCCAAAACATCACAATCGGCATCCTAATGCATCACTTGGTGCATTGGGCCAATTTAGCCCACGCCAATTCTATTCTTTTCTACAAGGGAATTTATGTCTTTTAACATCTCACATTATCCCCCTTAGTTTGGTTTGAGTGATGATTAGTTTTGCCCCATGGAAACTAAGCCAAAGAAGTCAACCGAATTCTACTGGAGGCCTAGTTGTAGCAAAATCAAATGGCTTGTGTTTGGATGCACTTTTGCACATGGCTGAGCCACCATCACACACCACCTCCCTCCTCCTCCAATCCCCAAGATCCCCTCCAATCATCATGAAGGACCTTGACTCAAAGCCACCCCAAATAGAGCCAAAACCAATTGGTTTTTTGTGCAGAACACCACTAGGCAACCACCCCGACTCTACCCTTTTTTTAAGCTACACAAATATCATCACTTCGCAGTCAATCCTCCAAAATCTACCACCTGAAAAGGGAATAAAATAGTGTCATTATACCTATACATTGAAGCCATGGAGATAAAACAAGGGGTGTAAACAAAGGAAGTGAAAATTTGCCCTGATTTTTAGAACCATACCCGGCGGCATCATGCCATGACTCTCATTTTTATATCTTTTCTCTCTTCTTTCCTTGATGCACCATGGTAGTCCTACCCATAGCCTCCTTTTAGTACCTACCATGATGAGATCAAGGCAGCTTAGGGTACTATTCACACTTGCAAATGATGACAAAAGCTGGAGGTCATCACCACCACCGCCCACTCCACCAATCACAAGGCTCTCCTCCAAGCCGTGACCCCCCACCCTCCCCTCTTGAGTTCTATAAAATCTCCCTCCACTCCTTCATTTCTCAACACCACTTCTCAATCCATCTCTTGAGTTCTTGAGAGCTCTTCTCCTCCTAGTGTGCAAGAGAGTTGAAGCCAAGTAAGTGTGAGAGTGATCTTGAAGTGAGTGAGTTTGAGAGCTTTTGAAGCCACAAGGTTTGCAAGTATTCTTGCTTAATATCTTGCCAAGTATTAGAAAAACATGTTGTGACGCCCCCAACTCCCACGTACGGACACACGGAAATCGAAGTGTTGGGATGATTATAACACGGGTCACACATCACATCGACGAGTGACAAGTGTGTGTACATGCAATAAGTGTACAAATAAAATAGCGCAGTGGATAATAAAAGTCTTATAACTATGTACCAGAATTTTTGTTTAAATACAAACTCGTTCAAAGCACACATAATAAAATATTATAAGTCCCAATATAGTTTCGAAACCATAATACAAGACATAAAAACTCCAAATCAAAATTCAGGCGAAGCCGCCTCCTCGGGCTCAGCCTCCTCCTTGTCCTCGACATCTGCATCAAAATCTACGGTACCAAAATGGTACCACAGGTAAGTAATAATTCAAAAGCTACAAGATAAAAAATATATCCATGCCATAACAATATGCATGAACATGATACCATATGCCTATGTCCCAAAATCCACATTTTCCACGCACACCAAAAAATTCCATTTTGGCCCAAAATATTTCCTATAAATATAGCCTCGCCATTATCTGATCTCAGATAATGGCCTAAAAACTAAACCATCAGAGCACTGTAGGACGGAATCGCAGGCGGGACTCTACCACCATCCCTACGTGTGCACCGTAGGTGGGAATCACAGGCGGGATTCTACCACCGTCCCTACTTACCACCATCCCTACGTCGCATGCACTGTAGGTGGGAACCACAGGCGGGACTCTACAACCATCCCTGCTCACCACCATCCATACACATGCCTCTAACTCAAACCAGTCAATCCAATTGTTCACATATATCAAAAATCATTTCTCGCTTGAAAATCCAGTTTTCAAGTTCCAACACATGCACATACATGCAATTACACGAAAACCCAATTTTCCTTTTTAAACATGAACATGTATGCACTATGCAATGCAAACATTAAGACACAAAATATCCAATAAACCTCAACATCAACCAAACATAACTGACTCCATCCTCAAATCCATCCGACCCCCGACTCCTCGGACTCAGTCCGGAATAACCAACCAGCCAATGAATTTATTGTAAAAGAAATAATATATTTAAATCTAAAATAGAGTTTAAAAAATACTTACAGCGCTATATGATAATTTTTGAAGGATCAAGGAGCTGCAAACGGGGGAGAAAAAGCAACGTAACAGTATAAAATACACTGTAGCTGTGCGTTGTAAAATACCCATTTTTGAACGAGATCAAACAAAGACTAGGAAAGGTTAGGATAGGGCTTAGAGGTGTTGGTGAAACTAATGGTGGTGGTGTTTGGCCATGGGTGGCGGCGCACGGTGGAGATCAGCCAACTTTGAGGAAAAGAGGCCGAGGGAGAGTGAGGGAGAGTGCGGGAAGGTGGAGGCACGACTGGACCCGGGGAGGCTAGGGAAGACTTACCGGTGTGAGGGGAAGACAATGGTGATAGTGGTGAGGTGATGTGGTGGTTCACGGCGGCACTACGGGGAGGAACCCATATGTGGAGAGAAGTCAGGTTTGTGTCTTTTTAAGGGGACGGAGTGGTCGTTGTGGGTTGGGCTTCATGGTGGAGGATGCTGGGAGGTCGCCGGTGGTATGGTGAAGAGTTGGCTACGAATGGCAGAGGCACGGTGGTTTGGGAGCAAAAAGGAGTTGCAGCTTGAAGCCATGCATGGGGGAGATAGGAGGCACGGGGATGGGCTAAAAACAGAGGAGAAAGGTCGCTAGCTAGTGGGAAAACAAGTGGGAGGGGCGGTGTGCTTCACGCCAGTGTACGGCGGATGCTGGGCGGGCTAAAGAAAAATGGACGGAGGGAGAGGAGGACTGGGTCGCACGGGCTGGGGGAAAAGAAGCAGGGGAGGAAAAAAGAAGAAAAAGAAAGAAGAAGAAAAAGAAAAAGGAGAAAAGAAAAAAGAAAAAAAGAAAGTGAGATCCAGTTCTCACATCTTGAGTCAAGAAACTGGTTCAACGAAAACGACTTTAAAGGCTATAAATCAAATAAAATAATTTAAACACTACATCAAGCTAAAATATAATAAATAACTAGTAAAAACTAACAACTAAATTTTAAATCCGAACAAACTAAAATAAATTACACAGCAATTTAAAATCAAAACAATAATTAATATAAAAAAAAGCTCCACAAAAAAAATATCACAACTAAATAAATCCAATTATAATACAATAATTTAAAATAAAAGAACTAATATTTTAGTTAAATTAAAATACTCCTTCAGTGAAAATACACGTAAAAACAGGATGTCACACATGTTAGGTTTTAATTTATGCCATGAGAATGAGTTTTGATTGAGTTTAATTAAGGGATAGCATGCTAAGTTTAAAACTGGGTTAGATTTGATGTCTTGTTGGAGTTAATTTTTGTTGGGTAGAATTTTAGCCATGGCGATAGTTGGTATGATTTTGTGTGATTCATAAATCTCTTAGAATGATTTTTGAAGGTTTAAACTTGAGGTTGAAAATATGCCATGATTGGTTTTAATTTTATCTTGTGTTGATCAACCAAGCATGCTTGGTTTTGATTAAATCATGCTTAACTTGTGACGTTTTTATTTATTCCACCTGTGCTTGAAAATCAGCATTTAGAAAACCTTGTGATTGGAATGAAGTAGGAGTAGGAAAGATTTACAGTACTGAGATCCTTCAATTAATGAAGGATCAAATCTAGAGAATAAAGGAAAGGATGAAGGCTACCCAAGATAGATAGAAAAGCTATGCCAAACTTCGAAGAAGGAACCTCGAGTTCAAAGTTGGCGATTGGGTCTACCTCAAAGTATCGCCAATGAAATGAGCTTTTTAGTTTGGGAAAAAGGATAAGTTAAGTTTGAGATACGTGGGATCCTATGAGATATTGGAAAGAGTAGTAATGGTCGCTTATAGACTGGATCTTCCCGTTGAATTCCAAGGAATTCATAACATATTCCACCTATCTTCCCTCAAGAAGAGCTTCAAGAAATAGACACCAACAATTGTGGTTATGAAGGATATTTTACTATAACCTAACCAAACGTATGAAGAAATCCCTATTCAGACTACGAACTAGAAGGATAAGGAATTTTGGAATCAGAAAATTCCTTTGGTTAAGGTTTTGTGGCGGAATCACAATATTGAGGAAGCTACTTGGGAAAAAAAGGTCGATATGAGGAACAAATACCCCTATTTGTCTGACTTATGACTTGTATGGTATCACATTGCATCATGGCATTTGCATCCATTCATGCACGCATGGCATCCATTGTTATTTGACCATGTGACCCACATTCTTTCTCATCATTATAGTAGCACCATGCCTAGATATGGTGGTCAACCTTATTCCATTGTGATTATTGTATTTATAGGATGCATTACATATTAATTGTCACGTATGGGGGTATGTAACCTTGTGTTACATGTCTTGACACTCTAAGTCTTCGTTCCATCCCAAGCAGAGGTTGGGGGCGTCACACTTGGGAACTCAAAGGTCCCATTCTTGCTTTGATCTAAGTGGCATCTCCCACTTACAAACAAAACCATAATGGCTTTTTCTCAATTTCCAAACTCCTTTATGGCCAAAATTTACTAGACCTTGGGCCCTCTCTTGGGCTTGGGCGGCTATCACACTAACAAAAGATAAGGTCCATTTCACTCACATGGTTCTAGTGTTTGTAATCTATTGGATTTACGTCCACTTAGGTCAAAATAGGAATTAAGTCTTAACCTCAAGAACCTAGCTTGGGCCAGGAACATTATAGCAACACAAATGCCAAAAACATCAACTACTAACTCAAATAGAATCATCTCTTGACATCTAGGTCTAACACCTTCCATACAACTCCAAATACTCCAAAAGTGCATAAGAAACTCTTCTAACATGTTCAACATTTCAACCTAAGAGATGGCATGTTTGATCAAGCATATTAGGGTTTGCATGTTTAAGCCATGCATAGTATATGTGAAAATGTAAGTGCTTTGTTCCTTGTTTGTTGTTCAAATGTCAATTATTGAATAAGAATATGGTCGCATATTCTAATATTTTCAAATCTTAACTCGGGAGGTATATAATTGTACATGATTACTAAAGTATGATTTGTGTTAAGTTTTAGCATGCATTAGTACATGTCTCATGAAAGTGCAAGGTTTCATAGTTCATGTCACATGCATTGGGTTGAGCATTGTTTTTTAAAAAAGAAAATAGTCATTTAATATTTTGTCACGACCCTAAATGCTAGGATGGGAGAATGCCCTAGTGAAATTCCTTTTGTCCACTCAAGAGTGATTAAAATAGAGGGCTTACTAAAAGGAAATGATACTAGAGCGAGGTTGCACCTCAAGCTAATGGGTGTTATATGATGAAGGTGAAAATGCAAACTGCCATACTAAGCATGATTAAGAATAAGACGTAGTCACCTTAGTTAAAGTGGCCAATGGTTAATGCAGTAATTAGTAGGGAATACACAATGTATAGGGGAGCTATGAGGTATCCATATGTATGTTGTTCAAGAATGAAAAGATGAAAAGATGTTTTGTGAAAAAGTCTTAAAGTTCTCTGTTAAATATTTTTAAAAGTCAAAGTGCATAAGTAAAAGTTAATGTCTATGCATTCATTATGGTTTGCTCTCGTATGCTAATGACGTCTATTGTATGTTACTTGTTTACTTATTGAGATTTCTCAAAATCTCATTGTGGTAGTTTCCACTACCATTCCCCACACAGAATGGTAGAACTTATAACAGGATCACAAGAAGGAGACCATGGGGAAGCATAGGAAACCATGGGGGAGTGAGAGACTAGCTCCCTAAATACCTATGGAGACCCCGAAGAGCCACGTAAGCTCATCGGAGTTATCCATTTTGGAGAGGTTGAAACTGTCGACTAGTTGATTACCAAAGTGTTACAGCTCTTCAAGGAGTTAAGGAGGATTCTGAACCAAGACAAGGTGAACTAGAAAATAGCCTAGCTAGTAGACGTTTTAACAAGAGACCATTAACATCATGAAAGAAAAATTATATTTGCTAACTTTAAATGATGGTCTCATGTTTTGGGAGTATCTTTTGAAACAATTATGTTTTTGGAAGATTTTATGAAATTTGATCTTTTGAGATATTTGTGCTTCAGTACTATGATATTTATTATACCATCTGACCTAAGTAGAATTTTCCGCTGCAATTTACTACATACTGCTAGATCAATAGGTGCGCATTGCATCTTGACTGTCATGTTCAAGGGGTATGTAGTATTGTATTACATGTCTCAACGCTTCAATCACAATCCCAAATGGGGCCTGGGGGCATCATAGAGCAATGGTATCAGAGCACATACATCTTTGGGTAAACAAGAAGTTGTCCTAGGAATACATGGTACCTGATGCTAGGATTGGAATCTATTAGCTATAGGCTTGAATCTTATAACTATAGGTTTGAATCCTTAAGGAGGCACGTTTGGAAGAGAAGTATGCAATTTAGACTACAACTATGGAGTGGAGAAAAAGCAGTTCCTCATTGAGGACAAATTGATGAGCGTTGGTTTTGTGTGTTTTAGGAGGAGAAGACCTAATGGTGCACAGACAATGTGAGGATGGTTCTCCGAGGTCACGAGATTAGGAGGCCAGGAACCCTCTATTAGAAGGAGAACAAGCAATAGTGGAAGCTATCCTACAGATGACAAAGGTAGTCAGATACTAAATGGAATAAGGACAAAATGCTAGGTAGGAGCTGCCTAGAGGTGAAAATCGAAGATGTCCATTTGATCAATTTCTGGTGTATAGGTATCCAAATTTTATGGGTATAGAGGGAGCTCTAAGAGCCAACAAGTGGCTCATCAACCTGGATAGAACCTTTGATATTAGTGGATGCCTGGAAGAACAAAAGGGTCCAGTATGCCAGACACCTACTTCAAGGAGAGGCTAGCATATGGTGGGACACAAAGGGACATCTTCTGGCCCGAGAGTTGGGAAATGTAGCTACTCTTACTTGGGAGCAATTTGAAAGAGAGTTAGATAGTCGTTTCTTTCCAAAGATGGCCAAGCAGCAGAAGGCGTTAGAGTTTGAGAGCTTTACACAAGGCAAAATGACGATAGAGCAATACGCAGCTTGGTTTCTTGAATTAGGAAGATTTGCCCCTCACTTGATTAGCACAGAGAAGATGCAAGCTAGAAAATTCTAAGACGGACTACAACCAAGGATCTGAAACTAAGTCGCTTGCTTGTGGATCAAGAACTTCTAATAGTTAGTTAACATTTCTTGAATAGTACAGACGAAGCAGAGAAGCCTAATTTCTCAAGTCCATAATGATTGAAAAAAAGGAATGCCTTACTCTTCGAGGAAGAATGTGGGAAAGAATAAGGTTCCCTAAACCATGAACAAAGGAAAGGGAAAAGTGGTCAAAAACGTGGTGCCCGTTACACGACCACCATGTCGGAGTTGTGGACGAAGACATAGTGGTCAAACTTTCCATATGATTCGAGATTGTCCACATAATATGCTTGGAGAAATAGTAACACCAAGAAGCAAGGGTAAAACCTTCGTAGAGGCTAAAGTTTACGCTATAACGCCAAGAGAAGTGGATTTGGAAACTCAAGAAGCAACGGATGCTAGGGTGATTACTGCTAACATTCCAATCCTGCTTTAGTTGGTAGCTTGTGTTTTCTAAGAATTCCTGAGTAATCTTAGTTGCCCTTTTAGGTAAGGTTAAGTTCATGCAACATATGGCTTGTGCTCTTAAGTTGACTCTGAAGCATCGTGATCTTTTGTGTCTTATGATTATGTGAGAAGGTCTAAGTTGAGTGTGGAATCCTTGTCTCAAAAAGTCTTGGTGGCTATTTCAGATGGAAAGATAGTTATATGCACTCATATAGTTAAGGATTGTTCGTTAGAAGTCGTAGAACTAACCTAACCACAGATTTGATCATTTTTCATTTAATGGAATTCGAATTGATCTTAGGAATGGATTGGCTATCAAAGCATTATGCTAAGACAAATTGCCGAATAAGGAAGGTGATTTTTTATTTACTCTTGAAGGACAAGATTTATTACATGGGGGAAGTAGTTAGGTTGATTCCATCAGTATTAACGACAGGATAAGTAAGGAAAAGTATGAAGGAAGGAGTTGTTGCTTATCTTGTACTTATGACTAGTTCAATGGAAGAACCTAAAGGAGTCGAAGGGATTCCTGTAATAGAAGAGTTTTCTAACATTTTTGTCAATGATCTGCCTGGATTACTCCCGAATTGGGAGACAGAGTTTGTGATTGAACTAGAACCAATAACGGCTCCAATGCACAAGGCACCTTATTGAATGGCCCCAACAGAATTGAAAGAGTTGAATGTACAAATTGAGGAACTCCTCAACAAGGGATTTATTCACCCCGAGTTCATCTCCTTGGGGTGCACTAGTCCTGTTTGTGAAGAAAAATGATGGAACTATGAGGATGTACATCAATTACCAAGACTTGAATAAGGTAACTATTAAGAATAAATACTCTTACCTCGGATTGATGACCTATTGAATCAGTTGCAAAGAGCATCAATATTTTATAAGATAGACCTACAATCAAGGTATCATCAATTGATGATTGAGGACCAAGACGTACCTAAAACAACCTTTTGCACTCATTATGGACACCTTGAATTCTTAGTGATGCCTTTCAGACTGACGAATGCCCCAGCAGCATTCATGGATTTGATGAATCGGATCTTTAGGCAGTACTTGGATAGTTTTGTACTGGTATTCATTCACGACATATTGGTATATTCTCGAAGTAATGAATAGCATAGGGAGCACTTGAGGATAGTGTTGAGGACTTTGCAAGAACATTAGCTTTCTGCCAAACTTAGCAAGTGTGAGTTTTGGCTTAGAGAGGTAAAATTTTTGGGACACGTCATTTCCAATGAAGAAGTGGCTGTAGACCTTGCTAAGATAGAAGCAACAATGGAATGGTAGAGACCATCCAGTGCCCACGAGATATGTAGTTTCCTAGGTTTGGCAGGATAATATAGAAGGTTCATTGAAGGATTTTCTATATTTTCTGGTCCACTAATGACATTGATGAGAATAATGCCAAGTACGTTTAGAGTGAGGAATTTGAAAGGAGTTTCCAAGAACTCAAAAGGAGGTTAACCACAACACCTATGTTGGCTTTACCTGAGCCTCATAAGCCATATGTGGTTTATAGTGATGCCTCTAAGATGAATTTAGGATGCGTATTAATGCAAGAAGAAAGAGTTGTCTCTTATGCTTCTCAGCAACTCATGGATCATGAGCGAATTACCCTACTCATGACTTGGAACTCGCTGTAGTAGTCATTGGACTGAAGATCTAAAGACATTATCTTTATGGAGAAATGTGTGAGGTTTACACTAATTATAAAAGTCTCAAGTCCTTATTTAGTCAAAAGAACTTAAACATGAGACATAGAAGGTGGGTCGAGATGATTAGCGATTACCAATGTAAAATTAAGTATCACCCTAGAAAAGCCAATGTGGTAGAAGATGCCCTTAGTCGTAAGACTCAAGCTGACATGCCATTGCTTTTGGCAGGAATGAGGGAATTACAAAGTGGTAAACCGCCAAGAGATGCTATGTTAACAATGGTCCAAGAGATTGTACCTTTAATGGAGGAAGGAATCATCGAAGGACAAGGCAAGGATGAAAAGATGGAGAAGGTTTGACAAAGAATTCTAATATCCAAAGGGCTGTAACATTTTTTGATTGGAAAAGGTGGAATGCTGTGTTACAAGGAGAGGAAAGTGATTCCTAATGTTCTAGAATTAAAGGAGAAGCTTCTGAAGGAAGCCCATTGCACACCTTATATTACTGCTCATCTTAGTAGCACCAAGATGTATCGAGATTTGAATGGTCAATTTTGGTGGGATGGAATAAAAAGAGACGTGATGGAGTTTGTTGCAAAATGCTCAATTTGCCAACTGGTGAAGGCTGAATATCAAAGATCAGCTGGAGAGTTGCAACCACTGTCGATCCCAGAATGAAAGTCAGAAGATGTGTCTATGGATTTCAATGATAGGTTTACCAAGGACATCGTCAGGGAATTCAATTTGGGTCATAATCGACTGACTAACCAAGAGTGCACATTTTCTGCCTATTGCTAATACAAACTCATTGGACAAGCTTTCTTGAGTTTATGTTAAGGAGATAGTTAGACTACATGGAGTACCTAAGTCTATAGTGTCCGGCAGGGATACATAGTTTACTTCTCATTTCTGGCAAAGCTTGCAGAAGATGTTAGGCACAAATATGAGGTTTAGTAGTGCTTATCATCCACAAACAGATCAACAAACAGATGGAGCATACTATTCAAACATTAGAGGATATGTTATGCGCTTGCGTGATGGAACTAAGCAGCCATTGGGAAAGCCATTTGCCATTGATAGAATTTGCTTACAACAATAGCTTCGCCACGATATAGATGGCACCTTACGAGGCATTATATGGAAGGAAGTGTAGATCCCATTTGTATTGGGATGAAGTCAGAGAATGGAGGTTGTTAGGACTGGAGTACTTGCAAGACATGCAAAGCAAGTAGCACTAATTTGGGAAAGGATGAAAGTAACCCAAAGTCATCAAAAGAGTTACGCCAATAAACGATGGAGAAATCTAGAATTTACCGTAAGAGATTGGGTATATGTTAAAGTCTCCCCCATAAAAAGAGTTGTACAGTTTGGTAAGAAAGGAAAATTGAATCCCCAATATGTAGGACCATTTGAAGTTATGGAAAGAGTCGATGCAATAGCATATCGATTAGATCTACCAGCCGAAATGCAAGGAGTGCATAATGTCTTTCACGTATCATCACTGATGAAGAGCTTTAGGGAAAGACAACTTGTAGTAATAGAACTGGTAGTATATGACTTCAACCTAACCTATCCTATAAAGAGTGTCCAGTGCAAATCATGGATAGCAAGGAGCAAGAGCTAAGGAACCAAAGGATGTCTTTGGTAAAAGTGCTTTGGAACATCCCAACCCTACAGAGTAACATGGGAAAGAGAGGATTTAATAAGGACTAAATACCCTCATCTATTTGTATCTTAGAGTTGTGTATTCATAAAACTTGTGTATGATTGGTTGTTTTATGCAAATATCTATGTGTTATCATTGGATCTCCAGTGATGATGTGTGCACCTACTGTACCCATGAACAGGGCATGGATCATAGTAGAAAAACCCCACGTATGTTTATATCCTCTATAGCACAGATTAGAAAGAGACGTGAACACAATCGCAGGAACTGGAGGGAGAGAAAGGATTTAAGCATCATCCCACTCACGTGATGGACGTAGATTTTCAAGACAATATTTTTTTGAGGTAAGCCCTACAACATAAAGAGCAACAACCCCCATAATACCCATTGGAGTGGAAAGATGCGGGAAGGTTATGTCTGCTCAGACTCAACCCTGAGGTACAATCTAGTCGTGCTGTACAAGCTCACATGAATAGATATGTGCCATCTGAGACTTTGAATACATCTACTAACCATATTCATTATCATGCAAAAGGACAGCCAATCAAAGATACCGAGCTCGAGATCGAACATAAGTTAAATGAGATGCAGGTAAGCATGTATCATGATTATGACTTGGACGCGATATTTTATCTATCACAAGATTTGGTGACAGAAGAGGAAAACAATATATCTCATCCAACATCATTTGAGGATTCTATAGTAGCCAATACTAGAGGTATTGATCGAATTTGTATTTCTTGTCAATAGTTTTTGTTTGTTGATCGTGGTGCTAGTTTCAAGGATGAAATCTATTTTTAAGATGGGAGGATGTAATGACCAGGACTTAGCTAAGCCTCTTAGTTTATTTTTTGTGTATTGTTTTGGAAGCAAGGTGGAATAACCCAATAAGAACTTAGGCTTGGTACATTAGGCATCTAAGGCCATGAGGAAGGCCCACAAGCCCCATGTGAGATCATGCCTCTATAGAAGAAATAGGAAGGAACTAGGGCACAAGCCCAACCTATCTCTCTGGATGTCACATGTCATCCAATGGAACCTATCCAAGGACTTAATGAATCTTGACTAAACTGATGGAAGAAAGGTGAGAGAGTTTAGGGTTTGAGCCTTACAAGAAGACTTGCTTGTAAAAAGAAATATTGTGACACTTGTCACTAGTAGAGAAGGGCTTCTAGAAAGGAAATTATGAGGTTATGGGGAAGTGGCACCTAGGTAAGACCAAGGGACAAGAGGCACGACAACCATGGAGAGAGAATTTTGGTTTCTAAGAAGGTTTGCCATGTGTCAAGCATAAAAAATGGAAGATGAAGAGATTGCATTGGGCAGAGGCGGAATCTACAAAGAAGATAGAAAGCCACATGCCTAAGGGTTTCTGGAAGAAGCTTGGTAAGAAGCTCATGAGGTGGATGGTACTAGGGAAGGGTGCATGCCACCCATATTGCCCAATCACTCTCTTTCCAAGACTTTGGAAGATGAAAGATCATCTCGGGAGTTGAAGGCGATTCAGTAGCCACCTACACACGCGCACACACACACACACACTCTTCTCTTGCCACTTAGCAACCATGCACATAGGTAGTGATTCAAGGATGACCTAGGGTTTGGAGATTGACCCTTTTGCCACTCAATTCAATAAACTCAGACATGTGGAGAAAGGGCTTAGGAGATATTAGGGTTTCGGTTTTGGTAACCCACAAGCCACTTGTCCAAAAGTTAGCTTTTGGCTCCCAACATAATCTAATGATGGGGGAAGGGAAGATACAAGCATGGTAGTGATGCCATTTGGCATCCATGCACCAAGGATTGGATTTTCTAGAGGGAATCACACGCCTATAAGAAGAGGGAGCCAAAAAACCAAGAGTCTTTTGGACATTTTGAAGAAAAACTTAGATATTTTTAGGTCACTCATTTTCTCTCTACTCTCAAAACTTAGATATTTTCAGGTCACTCATTTTCTCTCTACTCTATTCCATTTTCTCTTCACCCAAACACCATTCACACCACCCTCCATCCACTCAAACATTGTTCTAAGTGCTTGCAAGTCGGAGCCATCATCCACAAAGGAAAGCCATGAAGGTAAGGAAAACTAATCACTTCTTTCCTTATTTCTCACACATGGCTAAGTGAGGGAATGTTTTGGATTTCACAAGTTCTTCATGAACAAATGATCAAGGCACACACACAGAGGACAAAGAGAAGAGAAATGCTTATTTGATGAAGAGTTTCCACATGAGCATACAAACATACTCTAGTACTTAGGGTTTTCTTCTCCAAAGAAGGAAAATCCAAATCTCTTTTGCTTAAGTTTTGAGGGTGAATACTTTTGAGAGGAAGGAAGGCCATGACCTAAGTATTTATTTGAAAACTAGGATCCTTTAGAGTTTCAGACCTCTATGGAAGAACCTTGTCATACAAAAAATCCGAGAGCACACTCACATATGCATGGATTAGGGTCTACAAAAAATTGATTCCTATGAGTCGTATACTATATTGGGTCTTAACTCATTTGGTTGGGCTAGCCTTTGGGCCTCATATTGGGTCTTGACCCATTTGGGTTTGTGCTTGGTTAGTGGGATTTTCATTGGCCTGGGCCAATTCCCATTTTTAGGCTAGTTGTTGGGCTTTCTATTTGGTATTTGGGCCTAAAACTTGGAGCTCACTTTTGGGCTTCACCTTTGGCCCATTCTAGATTTCCTCCAGAGTTGGATCCTTCAGTTTTTATGCTTAAGATCACTTCCTTTTTAGCTAAGATCCTCACAATGTTATGGGTTTTATCCTTAAGCCCACCAAGGTAGAAAGTTCTTCCTTGAATTTTTTCTAGGGACTAAAAATTGTTCTCTAAGAATTCTTAAGTAAAAGATGATGAAGGTTACTCCAACTTCTAGCTCTACATGTCTCATATACTAAATCATTAACATGATCAAGACTCCATGTTTCATATGGTCTCTTGGCATGATTTGGTGGGGTATTACACGTACCATATTTACTTGCTCAAAATTTTACTTAGAAATTAACTTTTTCTATTGCAATTATTGCATACTGCTAGAAACGTGCTAGGTGTGTAAGCTTGAGTTACATATCCCGATGCTTCAGTCTTTTTTTAATCCCAAGCGGAGTTTGGGGGCATCACACTTTGTCACCGTAGTGGGTTAAAATCCGACTATACTAACAAACAAAAACCTAATCGGTCTCTTGGTTTGTGAAATCTTTTGGAGATTTTACAATGTTTCTAAGGTCTAAAGAAATTCATCCATTGAATTTCTTGTGGGTCATTATAATTATAAAATTAATAGAACTAGGGCCCGTGTAGCCAAAATTTTCTTGCTAAGAAGTTTATTTCCCTACATGTTGGAGTAGGTGGCTGTCCAAGCTCATTTAGGCTTTAAGCCTTGGTGAATTTTGGATGTTACAATGAAGAAGATAGTTGGCATTCATGCAAGGCATTCCTCAAAATTTCAATGAAGCTTCTCTTAGGAGGAAGAGTGTTGAGTGGCTAGGGTTAAGCCCATGTTGTTTGTCCCTTAGAACTCCCATGAAGCAAATGATGAAGGAGAGAAAAGAAGAAGAGCTCAGTGTGGCCACTTGGCACACAAACCTTGACAAACTATGTGTCCATTAAGCCGGCATGAGAGTGGGCAATGATGAGGAAGAGAAAAAGAGTGTCCAGTTTTGGAAAATTGGTGCCACTTGGCACTCATGCAAGGGTATCTTTAGGGTTTTGAGGAAGCAATTATGAGGAATATGAAGGGATGGCTCAATTTGAATATGGCTAAGACACTTGCTGCCCATGGAACTTATCCTTTAGTGTTCTAGTGGACTAATGATGAGGCTCATTCAAAGAGAAATGTGCATGCACCTTGCCACCAATGGGAACCAATTGGATTCAAATAAATAGATCTGGTCATGACAGAGGAATTTTATTGGACAAGTTATAACACAAAGCATGGGGAAGGGGAAGAGGCACTCAAATTGGCACACACTATCTCCATGACATTATACCTTCTATGCCTCAAAACATCATTTGGCACTCATGCACAAGTTGGCACCTTGGAAATAAGCATCAGGGTAACAATTAGGGGAGATGATGGACACAAAGATGGACCTAGTCTTAAAGAGACATTGCAAGTTCTAGATAGGCCAATTACATGATCAAGAGCCAAGAAGATCAAGAAGACAATGTAATGATTGGTGAAATCTACTTGAAATGAAGCTAGCAAGAGCCGAACACTCAAGAGCAAGAGAGCAACATGACTTGAAGGCTTTCAACTTAGTTAATTCATTTAAAAGTCTTATTTTATTATTTTATAATAATTGGATTTATTATGAGAAGGATTTAAGGGTATGTTAGAAAAATTATTATTTTGTTGAACTAGGATTTCAATGAGTTACTGTAGAGTGGCACTATTCATAGTACTGTAGTGCGGCACTGTTCACTTAAGGGTATTTTTGGGAAGATGACTTATTTTGGCGTAGGGTTATTTTTGTTGTGGAGTATTTAAACATATTTGACCGCCCACTTCAAGGTTAGACAATTTAGTGATTATTTTATTATGAGTTGAGTTTTATCTCCTCTTGTTCTTCTTGAACTTTCAAACTTATCAAAATTAAATCACAACTTTTGTGACATTCCTTATAATCTGGATTCTTGAGATAGGTATTCAATGAGTCTACATGATTTTAACATAATCTAGGTTTTTGAAACGAGTTCCTCTACGGGTCTAGATTCTTCCATCCATTGACTTGATTTTGGCTTTCTTGGATGAGTTTTCAAATTGATTATGAGTTCAAGGCATTCTAATTCCACGGGTTCATATCAAGAGAAAAACTCGAGATTGGTATAAAGGAGAGAAAAAGGCTGAAACACCTAGCAACCATGCACATAGGGAGAGTTAGTTGCCACTTACTATTCTACAGTAGTTCAATGATGGGGATGACAGCACTAGCTTGCCACTTGGCATCCTTGCTTGAGGTCAATAGATTTTATTAATCTAAAGAAGAGTAATGATGAGAGAGAGAGAGAGAGAGAGAGAGAGAGAGAGAGAGAGAGAGAGAGAGAGAGAGAGAGAGAGAGAGAGAGAGAGAGAGAGACATGTGAAATAACAAAGGGTATTTGAACCCTAGCCATTAATGGCTGATGGGTTACACCCTAGAGGGAAAGATCAAGACTCATTTTACCTTCTCTATTAGATTTCTCTCGTTCTCACTCAACTCCAAAGAAAAACCCCACCACCAGTTTTCCTCTCAACCAAACACCATTTACGCACATCTCTACATGGGGGATTTGGGCAACATGTGAGGAAGCTTTAGCTTGGTAATTAAAATCCTAACCCTACTTACATAAAAAAAAATGCTTAGATTCGGACAGATTTTTACAACGTACAATGCATCTCAAACTAAGAAAAGAAGAGTGCTACAAGCAATGAAAAACAATTAACAATGAAGAGAAGCTTGTGAAGACAAGAATAGGAACCATTATGATCAACCAACTAACAGATGAAGTGAGGCTGATGGTAGCCATGTAGTGTATAAGAAGAGCACTGCGAGTAGCGAAAAGCAAACAAAATGAGTCAAGAAGATACTCTTCACTCAATGCTCTCATCGGTGACAAATCCATGGTAAACATGTAGTGGAGGGCCAAATAGCTCAAGTGGAACCATGTGCATCTCCATCCATTAGAAAGAGGTGGTGCATCCCTCCCCCGTAGCAGTGTGGTTGAGTATGACTCCCACCATAGCAACACGGTCAAGCCTTGCCTCCCTTGAGTGCATTGCTCCTGGCCTTTAAAACTGTGTAACCTTTCACTTGCACTTGGATGTTAAAGGATGGTGGCACTCCCCAGAGTGCATCACTCCTTGTACTCACATGGGCACTCAGCGATCAGAGAATGATGACATTCCCTTGAGTGCATGACTCCTCGCCCTTAAATCCATGTGCCCTTGCACTCGCACTTGGCCATCAACGCCAGCACGAACAAGCACCTCCCTCAACAAATGTCGAGTGCTGAAACTCGTGCTGCAACTGACTCGCGTGGGTTTCCTCCAAGAATGAGCTTTTGAGCTCTACAACCACCTTGCACATTCAACAGGCTCAGCAATTGCCTAGGATGGACCTAGAGGGCCAATGTGCTCCCTGGCCATCTAAGTGCAAGTTAAGACAAATCTACAAATTATTTCTATCATGGCTGACTTGAAGATTTTCAAAGCCTTCTTGTTGAACAAATCAACTTTAAGAATTGCAAGCATCTGTTTAGTATTAAGTCAGCAACTAAGAATCAAGCCATAAGATAAGGCTGTGAATTAAGCTAAGGGATAAGGTCAAGAATCAAGCCCAAAGTTAAGAAAAGTTGACTTAGACTGCATAGAAGGAAATGGTTTCATAAGGCAAATAGGACTCAATCACTTTAAAGAAGGAAAGAGAACTCTATAAAGAGAGGGAATCTCCTCAAATTTAGGCTGATTTTTTACTGCTACAAGACATCTCAAGTCTTCTCTCCCAAGGGCCAATGCATCTTTTTCAAGTTCTATGAAATCCTAGTTTTCTCCCTTATATTGAGAGAGAGGTGAGGTCATGAGCGACTGTAAAATAACCCATCATTATTATTTATAGATTTATTTATTATTATTTCCATAGATCGATGAACATTCAAGCATAGTGTTGACATCCAAAGCATCATCACGGGCTTTTGAAACCACATCCTGGGCGGATTGATTATTTCCTTCATTACGGCCTGTTGGGCAAATTTATGCATTAGCACCTATTCCTCTTATCTTATCCTAAATTAAAGAATTATGGATTCTATTTCTAGAAATAGAACACTTTAGAACAAATGGTGAACTTGACGTCAGTTCTTGATATATATAAATATATATATATATTATATCCTAAAATTACATATATATGGTTATAAATCAGTTAGCTAATGTAGGAAAACTAAAAAGAGACTCAAAAATGGAGAAGATTTAATATGGGCGGAGGTCCAATTAGATGAATTTGTTTGGCAAATTAAAGTCAGCAATATTAACTCCATTCGAAAAGGACAACATGCACGCCTCAATGGAAGGAACCCCACAAATAAAAATCCAAAAGTCCTTAACTAGAAACATGAATGCTCGAAATAGTTTTGATAAAGATAAGAATGTCATCCAGTACACTAAGTACAGTAGTGTCAAAATGAAAAGGAAAGTTGGATTGAATGGCCATGAAATTTAATGAGAAGTAACCTGACACTCAACACACACTGACAAATTGACAAATAGAGTTTTACTTTGAGTGGGGGGTTTTCCCTTGTGGACCGAGTCCGTTTGAATTCTGTGTGTCGATCGATAGAGATGTTCTTTCTATGTCGTATCGCTCAAAACAAAGGATTACGTTATCTGAAAATAACATGGACGTCACTGTCCCGAGGAAAAAGCTAAGAACAGCTAGACTGGATGTCCTAAACGACAAAAAATCGTTCAAACATGAACACCTGCCATGCTCAGGAGTTGCCATTTGTTATTTGATGTCGAGCCGTGTAAAATTGGTTACAAACGCTGGCGCATGGTTTATCTAATATCTAGTTGTCGTTTAACATTGCCAGTATTGGTGGCTATCAACTGCTGCTAATGGACAGAAGTACTACAGATCCTTTCAAACCTTACAAGTTTCTAACCAATACATTTCTAGGAGAGTTTTGATATCCACTCTCCCATTCAACATATCATGATAGGACCAAATAAAAAGGGAATATACCTTTCACCAGGCCTTTCTAGAGGAACACAATCTCACTTATAATACCCACCATGAATGGGAATGCGATACCCGATTTCTAGTTAGTTTTCATCTCACGGAATTACATGAATTGATGTTGATGTGAATGTAGTTTTGTGACGAGTCGTCAGGTTTTTTCGTACTGTATATTGCATGTATGAGCCTTATAAAAAAATCAGGGTTTCGTTGGAGTTCGATATCTCCTGTGAAGTTCCAAATTAATAAAACACTAACGGTCTCAAGTCTTTTAAGTTTAGGACAACGCTAGGTGTACGAGAGAACTCACCGATTTTTTTTTTTCATTTATTTTTTCTAATCTTCTTAGACATTTTTTTTCTAAAAAAATAATTATTTAATTATTAAATTAAGAAAATATAGAAAAATAAAATAAAATGCTAATCGGTCAAAACCTCGTGCTGGGTTGATCCCGTTGAATGTAGCATTTTTCTTAAATTTACAATTATTGGTGGTCAATTTTACTTTGACCCAATAACTTAGAACTGAGGACCATCTCTGATAGCATAGTCCAGGGCTGAATAGCTTATCACTAAAAGCCCACCACCAATAGCATACTCCAAAACCCATTACATCCAAACATCTTATTTATTTATTGGCCAAGATTATATGTTTTCTTGGGCGCAAGCCCAAATCCAAAATGTCTTACTTTTTCAGTTGTATACTACAACCAGCTAAATCCAATCACGCCTAAATAAATTTGAAACTTCTTATTTTATCCACCGAGATCAACCACTTGGCTATATACCTCTGCATAACATTCTAAAACATATATATCGATTCTTGATCACCTATTGTACAACAAATTAACATGCCTTCTCATCTAATCTTTTCACTATCATTTCTTCATCCATATTTAACAAGACTACATTACATTCATGAACATCAAGTACCTCAAATTGATTGTGATCTCAACTAAAATCTAGGAACTATGATTCCACTAAACTTTTGATCGCTTGCCTAAAACTCACCCTTTAATATAAAAAAATCATTTCTGCAAAATATTTCAAATGCCTTTAATTCTAGTCAAGTTGCACTATTTTTTTATTCTTAAACAGGGGTGCAACTATTCAATATTTTAGTAAATCAACGATATTTGCATGGTTATCTGACTAGTAACCTTAATTCCCAAGCAACAGAACACCAAGACTTTACATTCTAGTGACCATAACCTGCGTTGGCTATTCAAGTATGAACTTCCTTTTTGGGACCGACCATATCTTGTAAGAAACATCTCCACAAGTCACGAATACACCGATTACCACCATTCTATGGTTACATGACCACCAAAAAGGAGAAAATCCCAATGTCTATTACATCAAAAGGGAACCTAATATTAAACAACCACAATCTTTTCAAAGACTTTCTGATCATGTCTATTGTTTGCATGAAAATGTCTGCAAGTGCACAGAATCATAATAAGTAGTAAAGTATTATAAAGAAAATAGATGTCAAACACACAGAGATTAATTATGCTATTGAGTACTAAAATTTACTAAATTAATTACTTTTTAGAAAACTGAAATTTAAAGAATAGATTATCTAAATTAAACTGAAGAAAAGAGCATTAAAATTAAGATTATAAAGATAATAAGAATAGATCTAGAGCATTTGATTTCACCTAGCAAATCTCACACAGTTTATTCTTCCTGGTTATAAAATTCCAAATTTCCTAAGTTGATGATAAAAATCCTGTTGGGGGGTATTTTCGTCGAGAGCTTGGGGCCCACGGGAGCCAGCCCAAGCCGAACATCAAATAGGTTCCCCATATTCCAGATAGCCCGAGAGAGCCTGGTCCAAACCTGCAGAATCCCATCTCCTCCAATGGCTCGGGAAGAATGCGTGACCCATGTAAATTGGGTATAACTATCAAGGCGTAACCCATGTAAATTGAGTACAACTATCAGGGCCAAGATGGGATGTTATAGGGGAAGCACGGGAAGCTAAGCCGGAGGAAGGAGAAGGATGCATGCCAAGAGGAAGGGACCGAACTCAAAGTGGCACCAAATGATCATGCTGTACTAAATGAGTTCACTAAACAATCATGCCGCATTAATGGTTGTTCCTAGAGGGCCACACCACATTAAAGACAATATGGCAGAGGGAGCTTCGAGAGGAATTACCTTCACCCCAGGCCACAGGGTATGGCCATCTGATCCTCTAGGCTGGGTATATAAGATCGCCTCGACCTTTAGGTAAAAGAATTGGCTTTTTCTCTAATCAAATATTCCTACTAAAACTCTGCATTCATTTTGAATTCTCTTATTTCTCAGTAATTTATTACTGACTTAGGCATCGGAGATTACCAAGGCCACCCTTCCTAATTCCCTCTTCCTTGTTGCAGGTCCCATAAGCAGAAGACCTAGACCTCTGAGAGCCCAGTCCAAAGGTATATGAAACATGTCGTTAACAAGTCCCCTAACTATTCAATATCTTCTCTTGAATAGGATTAAAAATATATCTAACTAATAAATCTATATCTCTTTGTGAATTTAACTAATTGGAGGTTCATTAAATTCTTTGGATTTTTCTTGAAAATCACACTAATCACAATAAAAGTATCTCTACTTTCGCTCCACTAATGGAGCTTAATCTTATAGCTCTAATCACAAATCACCTCTTGGTCTCATTGCGATTCAATAGATCAAACAATAACTAGCTAGAAAATTGAATAAGAACAAAGAATAAACACTCAATCATGGAAAAATTGAAAATAAAATAACTTGGAATATAAATTGTGTGGTCAAAGCTAGACTAAATCAAAACTCTAGAAAAATAAAATTAGTTCATGATGAAACTGAAAAGAAAAAGAATAAAACTAGTGTTCTTCGTTGGAATCGGTTGAAGAAACATGCGGCTATCACTTTTGCTCTCCAGATCTACCTCCTCCTCAAAAAAATATAGAATAAAAACTGGACTCCAGAAAATCATCAAAAAGTCAGACTCTCCAACCCCCCTAATTCATCCTACAAGCCGGGATTAAATAGCTATTAAGGTTGACAAAAACGAAATCAGCAACTTACATCTATAATCCAGTCTAAAGATCTGGAAAATAGTATCTAAAGATAAATATTAACAAAAGAGAAAAAATTATCCCAAAAATAACAGGATTATCTAAAATGGAAGATTCAGTGATATGCGGCTTGAATTGCAGAGCTCAGAAGGGTCCCACTAGGTAGATGTTGTGTGCCCTGAATATAACTAGTCTCCTCGCCCAATGGCCGATATGTAAAGTTCCTGACTGAGATGAAACTCTCATCTCGACAACCTACTGACCGGTAAAGCTGCTCGCCTTTGCTAGTTGTTGCCCACGATATCATTTAGATTGGTCATTTAAGTTGATTGTTTAAGGTCAACTTTCATTGCCCATGCTAGCTACCATTGGGTCTCTTCACCTACCAAGAGGAAAGACTATTAGCCTACCGAGGGGGTAGTCTTCTCACCTTTGGGCTAGAAAAATCTCTTTGTTGCCTACAAGACAAGGCTCCCCGTCCAATCTTCTCAGCTCTCATAAAATCTCGTCACCTCTCATCATCTCTCATCGATCTATATCTTTATTCTCTTCTTTTGTTCCAAAATGCTTTCCTTTTGCACTAAATCTTGTCATTCCTTCAAATCCAAGAAAATAAAGAAAAATATGTAAAAATAAATAAAAATTGATAGAATTAAAGGAAAATTGACACTTTTTATAAATAACAGAGTAATAAAAATCATATAAAAATCACTCTTATCAAATACCCCCAAATTTAAGTTATGCTCTCCCTTGAGCAAAGAAAAAGAGAAAAATAATTAAATCAAGCATTGGTTTGATTCCTAAAATTTATTACCTCAATTATTGCCTAAAGTTTATAATTCAAAGTGATGGACAGCAAGGTGGACCTAGTCTTAAAGATCTTTTGCAAGTTCCAGATGAGCCAATTGCAAGGTAAAGAGTTAAGTAGAATAAGGAAGCAATGCAATGATTGGTACGATCCACTTGAGATGAAGCTAGCAAGACTCCAAATTCAAGATGGGTTTGAAAGAAGGAGAACCAATTTTGATCCATATGATATAAGCCATGGAAGAGAGTGACATGACTTAGGGTTTCTTATTTGGGCCTCTTATTATGTTTATGTGCTTGAAGGCTTTGGACTGTTTAAGTCATTAGTCTAGGCTATTTGGGCTGAAGGATGTTCAGCCCACAAAATAGTCTAGGCTATTTTGTTATGTAAGCAAAAGGGTTTGTAGCATGATTATTGATGGGGGAAGTTGCACCAATGTAGCTAGTACCATCCTAGTTGAGAAGTTGAGTTTACCTTTATTGAAGCATCCTAGAGCTTATAAGCTACACTGGTTGAATGAATGTGGGGAGGTCAATGTTAATAAGCAGGTTTTGGTGGCTTTTACCATTGGGAGATATAGTGATGAGGTGCTTTGTGATGTAATGTTTGTGCATGCTGGCCATATTTTGTTGGGGAGGTCGTGACAGTATGATAGGGGGTGATCAATGATAGGTTTATGAACATGTACAGCTCTTTGTAAAGGAGGGTAGAACAATGAAGCTTACTCTTTTGACTCCAAAACAAGTCCATAAGGACCAACTGAAACTGAAAAGTGAGATTGACCACAAAAGAAATAGTGAAAGTGAGCTTGAGAAAAAAAAGAAAAAGTGAGGCCAAAACACAAGAGAGAAAACTAAGAAAGAGAAAAAAAAGAGGGTGAGGCTGAAACATAATAATAATAATAATAATAATAATAATAATAATAGATAGAGTAAAAAAAAAAATAGAGAGGTGGCTGAGAGAAAAAAGAAAGAGAGCTTGCATAGAGAAAAGGAAAGACAAAAGTGAATTTTTTTGCTAAGGTGAGTTTTAATACTAACAAACTTGATGAATCTTTGCCTAGTGTTGTTGTCTCTTTGTTGTAGAGATATAAGGTTGTGTTTCCTAATGATGTGCTTAGTAGATTGCCACATATTAGAGGAATAAAGCATCAAATTAATTCTGTGACAGCATTAGAGACTTGGCAACATTACCTTTGGCCAAAAGAATTTGTCATACATATTGAACATGAGTTCTTGAAGCACTTGAAGGGACAAGGTAAGTTGAATAGAAGGCATGCCAAGTACGTAGAATTCATTGAGATATTTTCTCATGTGATCAAATACAAACAAGGTAATGAACATATTGTAGTTGATGCATTATCAATAAGGGTTCCCTTATCTTTATTTTTAATGAAAAGTTATTGGGATTTGAATATGTCAAGGGATTGTATGCTAATGATGATGATTTTTCTAGTGTGTATGGAAAGTGTGAGAATGCATCATTTGGTAAATTCTATAGACTAAATGGGTACTTGTTTAGAGAGAATAGATTTTGTGTGCCTAATAGTTCTATGTATGAGTTGCTTAGACTTGGGCATGAAGCACATAGAGGTGGTATGTTGGGTCATTTTGGTGTAAGGAAGACTTTAGACAATTGCATGAACATTTTTGGGAGTATTTTTTGGCATTCATTGAGTTTGCATATAATCAGAGTGTTCATTCTACTACTTTTGATTCTCCATTTGAAATTGTTTATGACTTTAATCCACTTACTCCTTTAGATTTGAAATTGTTTATGCCATTCGTTGTTTGAATTGCCCAAAAGAATGAAAGATTTGCTTCCTAAGCCAATACAGGGCAAATGTGTGTCATCTTTGAACTGGTAGATTGGGTTTGGGTTCACATGCACAAAGAAAAATTCACAGCCCATAGAAGGACCAAATTGCATCCTCAAGGAGATGGACCTTTCCAAATTCCTGAGAAAATTAATGAAAATGCATATAAAGTAGATCTTCCAGGTGAGTATAATGTTTATACTACTTTCAATGTTTCTAATCTTTCTCCTTTTGATGTAGGTGAATATTCGAAGTCGAATCCTTTTGAAGAGAGGAGGAATGATGGGTACCAAGGTGGACTTAGTCTTAAAGATCCTTTGCAAGTTCCAGATGGGCCAATTACAAGGTCAAGAGCTAAGTACATCAAGGAAGTAATACAAGGATTGGTGCAATCTACATAGGACGAAACTAACATGACTCCAACATTCTAGATAGGCTTGAAAGAAGGAGAACCAGTTTTGATCCATGTGATACAAGCCATGGAAGGGAGTGACATGACTTAGGGTTTCTTATTTGGGCCTATTGTTATGTTTTTGTGCTTGAAGGCTTTGGACTGTTTAATTCATTAAAAGGGCTTATATTATTAGCTATAAGAATTAGTCTAGGTTATTTGGTCTTGAGGATGTTCAACCAACATATGTTTTACTTTTATGAACTAGGTTTTTAGAGTAATATTATTGTATGCATCATTAGAGGGGATGCCGACCATAGGGTATTTAGGGGAATGTATATTCGGGTAAGGTTTGTTTTGGAGAAGGGTTATTTAATCCCTTCTAGCCGCACTTCACATTTTTTTAGACTATTAATGAATATTTTCATATGAGTTGAGTTTATCTCTTTTTGTTCTTGAATGAACTTTGGAACTTATCAAAGGCACGTTCACCCTACAATCTAGGTTCTTGAAAGAACATTTCAACGGGTCTAGATCTCTTTGACTTGATTATTGACTTTCTTGGGTTGGTTTTCAATTTAATTGTGGGTTCAAGTGATTTTAATCCTATGGGCTCATATCACAAAGGAATCATTCAACATTAATTAAGTCCGAAAGTTAATTCAAAACTCAAATCCACCACATTATCCATCATTATATTCATGCATACCTATTATTCTCACTTTATAATTAGCTCCTTGGATGGTTTTATGAAAATAAGTAAATAAATAATGGATCTCTATAAACTCCATAGGCTTGGTTTTCAAGTCACTTTGCACTAATGTAGAACAGAACATAAATTATTATTATTATTTTGAAATAAATAAAAATAAAATAAATTCGCTTCCCCTAAACTTAAATATTATATTCTCCTCAATGGGAAAAAGAAAGAAAACTAAAGAAGAGGATGAGAGAAGGTAAGAGATGCTCCCCTGATTATTTCTCTTTTCTTCCAATTGAATATTTTCCGTGAAGGTGCAGCCGTGTACTCCTTGGAGATCTCCCTAGATTCTTCGTTCCTGCAAGACGAAAGCAAAAGAATAAGATTAATAAAAAATAAAGCTTAAACAGAAAAATAAAAACTTGGATTGCCTCCCAAAAGAGCTTTATTTAAAGTTTGTAGCTAGACATTATCCTCTTAGCATTTATGCTTGGCAAGATTGATGGAACACTTTTCCAAGTTGAAGTCTCCATCCACATAGGGTTTTAATCTCTGTCCATTTACTTTAAATATCCATTTTGTCTCGTGATGTACTTCAACCGCCTCATAGGGAAAGACACAAGTCACCACAAACAGTCCCAACCACCGAGAGCGCAGCTTTCCCTGGACAAGTCAAAATCTTGAGTGAAATAACAAAACTTTCTGCCCGACTTCGAATTCCCTTCTTAGAATATGCTTATCATGCCACCTTTTAGTTTTATCTTTGTAAATCCGAGCATTCTCATAAGCATCATTGCAAAACTCACCCATCTCGTTGATTTGCAATATTCTCTTCTCACAAGTCGCTTGTAAATCAACGTTTAGTGTCCTCATTGCCCAATAGGCTCTATATTCTAGCTCCACGGGTAGATGACATGCTTTTCCATAAACGAGCGGATAAGGCGACATCCCGATCGGTGTTTTGAATGCTATCTAATAGGCCCATAGTGCATCATCTAACCTTCTCACCCAGTCTGTCTGAGAAATACTCACAGTCTTCTCCAATATGCACTTCAGCTCTCGATTAGACACCTCGACCTGGCTGCTTGTTTGAGGATGGTATGGTGTCGCCACGTGATGGGTAACTCCATAGTCAATAATGCTTCAAATTGGTGATTGCAAAAATGCTTCCCTCCATCACTGATTATGGCCCTCGGAGTGCCGAATTAGGAAAAAATGTTCTTCTATAGGAAATTAACTATGACCCTTGCATCATTGGTCGGCAAAGCAACTACTTCCACCCATTTGGAGACATAATTTACAGTCACCAAAATAAATTTATTAGAGTATGAGGATGGAAAAGGACCTATGAAATCTATACCCCAAACATCAAATAATTCAATCACTAAAATATTGTTTAAAGGCATCTCATGTTTCCTAGAAATATTGCCAACTCTTTGACATTGATCACATAAATTAACAAAATTAAAAGAATCTTTAAAAATAGTCGGTCAATAAAAGCCACATTGTTGAACTTTCGCTACCATTGTTGTCCACCAAAGTGGCTGCCCGCTTCTAATGAGTGGCAGTGTCTAAGTATGCTCTCTATCTCCTCCTCAGGCACACATCTCCTAATTATTCGGTCCATGCAGTGCCAATATAGAAATTGTTCCTCCCAAAAATAATATTTCAAGTCTGAGAAAAACTTCATCTTTTGTTGATATGTCATCTCGATTGGTAGAATTCTTGACCCCAAATAATTTACCATGTTAGCATTCCATGGAACGACTTGTATAGCCATCAACTGCTTGTTCGGGAAGGTCTCATTAATTGGGAGTTTCTCCTTGCCAGCTGCCTCTTTAAGCTCAAGACGAGATAAGTGGTCGCAACTACATTCTTGGTACCTTTCTTATCTTTTATTTTCAAATCGAACTCTTGTAATAGCAAAATCCATCTTAACAATCTCGGTTTGGCATCTCTCTTCGATGGCAAGTATTTAAGAGTAGAGTGATCAGTGTAGACAACTACTTTAAACCCTATCAAATAAATAACATGAAAAATTTTATCTTTTCTCTGCCCCAAAACAGCCCCTATAGCATAGTCACTAGCATCACACATTAATTCAAATGGTAAATTTCAATCCGGCGACACAATTATAGGTGCTAAAATTAATTTCCTTTTCAGAGTTTTAAAAGCATGCAAGCATTCATCTGAAAATTTAAATTGAGTTTTTTTAATCAATAAATTGTAGAGAGGTCTAGTAATTAGGAAAAAATTCTTATTAAACTGATGGTAGAACCCAGCATGTCCCAAGAAACTTCTCATGCCCTTCACATTGGCTAGTGCTGGGAGTTTGTCGATCACTTCTATCTCTGCTCGGTCAACTTCAATTCCTTTAAAGGAAATTCATTGGCCAAGCACTATCCCCTCCTTGACCATGAAGTGGCATCTTTTCCAATTCAAAACTAGATTGGTCTCCTCACATTTCTACAAAACTGAAGATAAGTTAAACAAACAATTGTCAAAAGAATACCCAAAAACCAAAAAATCATCCATGAAGACTTCTAAAACTTTTTCCACCATGTCCGAGAAGATGGACATCATGCATCTTTGGAATGTGGCTGGCGCATTGCAAAGGCCAAAAGGCATTCACCTATATGCAAATCTTCCATATGGACAAGTGAAAGTGATCTTCTCTTAATATTTAAGTGCAATGACTATTTGATTATAACCAAGATATCCATACATACAATAATAGTAAGCATGGCCCGCAAGTCTTTCTAGCATCTGATCAATAAAAGGTAATGGAAAATGGTCTTTCCAAGTTGCATCATTAAGTCTTCTATAATCTATGCATATTCACCATCATGTGACCATCCTCATCAGTATAAGTTCATTGTTGTCTTTCTTGATCACCATTATCCTACCATTCTTTGTGATGAATTGTACTGAACTTATCCATGCACTGTTTGAGATCAGATAGATAATCTCAGCAACTAATAGCTTCAGTACCTCTTTATGCATCACTTCTTGCATGGATGGATTCAATCTCCTTCGGGGTTGGAAGATCGGCTTAACATTATCCTCCATTAAAATATTATGCATGCAAATTGAAGGACTAATTCTTTTGATGTCCTAGATGGTCCAACCCAAGGCCATCTTGTGTTCCTGCAAGACTCTTAGCAACTCCTTCTCCTCTACATCACTTAAGGAACTATTAATAATAATTGGAAAAATAGAGTCTTGGCCTAAGAAAGCGTACCTTAATTTTGATGGAAGTAGTTTGAGCTCAAGCTTGGGTGGTTCCTTACTTGGAGATGTCAGCTAAGATGAATTTAACTCTTCCACTTTCGGTTTTATTGAAGGAGGAAAGGATCGTGTAGCTTCCAAATATCTCTCACACTCCCTATCCTCTTCATCTTCAGATCCAATAGATGTAGAGTGAGTAAGACTTCAAGGCTTTGGAAATTTAGCTCCATAAGTCTCGTCGGCCATGGCCATGTCTCGGTCGCTTATTTAAAAATAAGAATGTACCTCGGAAGGGAATTCCATCATTTTCTCATATGTAAAGGGTAAAATGATAATTTTACTTTAAAATAGTATGTCAGATCACTATGTATGTGTGATGGGTAAGGAAACTGTTTTTTATGCACTTTTGTTATCCTATATGTCATATTACATCATGTATGTTTCTTATGCATGTTATATTCTATCATGACATATGTATCTGTCACACTATTTATTCTGTCATGAAATATTTATCTGTTACATAATATATTCTATCATGTAATATTATCTATTACACGTTATGCCATGTCACGTAATATGACTTGTTACATGTTATGCCATGTCACGTTATGTTTGTCTGTTATATGTTTTGCCTTGTTATGTACTGTTTGTTTGTTTCATGTTACGACAAATCATGCATCTCACGTGTATGTCACATTACATTATGTCAAGTCATTTTTCCTTTTCATGTCATGTTACGTTATATCTCGAGTACAGTTTGTGCATCTCAAAACTAGTATTTCCATGTTAGTGAAGTCTGTTTACATTTATTATGACCCTAAATGCTAGGATGGAATAATATCCTAGTGGAACTTCTTTGTTCAAGTTGAAAATGTCTAAATTAGTGTGAAATCCCTTGAGTCAAAAAAGTAAAGTTCAACGAGTTTCGAATGAGGTGTAACTTACTGGTCACTAGGCCTGTGCATAAAATGCAGTGGGCCGATCCGTCCGCTAGAATCGGCTTTAGCCCAACCAACAAAAGCTGGGTTATTCGGATCCACGTCACTAATGGGTTGAATCAAGTTATTATCGGTCGAAACTGATACCGTCTAGCATTTTGAACCAAGGCAGACCTCTTCCCTGTGTTTCACAACCAGTGCACCACGCCGTTCGTCTTTGCTATTCATCGTCACTGTTGGGAATCGCCGTTCGTCGTCACCGTCATCTTCACCATTCAAGCCAGTGAATCCCTCTATTTAAAGTATTTCTCCCAAAACTGAAACCTAAAAATATGATTTTCTACTTGGTTTTGCTTCGTGTGATTTATCTTTGTGATTTTGTGATGGGTTTTGCTTAGAGGATGAACAATGATTGTATTTTTGTTCAAGACGAGGGTTTGGTTGAAGTGGGTTTTGATTTTGTGCTAGGTTTTGGTTGGAGTTATTGAAGTGGGCGATGGTGCTTTGTTGGGTTTTGCAATTGGCTTTGGTTTTGAAGTTCTTTAATGGTGGATAGTAGGAAGGATAACTGATACGAATGATTTTTTTTTTTTTAGATCTGCATTGTTTTTTCTAACTGATACAAACATTTTTTTTCTTTTAAGATCTGAATATATTTTTTTGAGATCTTGTTTTTCTTATTTTCACCCATGTTGGTGACCATTTTCGTCCCCTTTTTGTCAATAATAAGCATTTGACGAAATACCATTGTTCTGGCTTCGTGAGAGGAACAAGACTTTGCTTTCTGTGGCATGCATGTGAGTCTGTGACCTTATCAAGCTAGTGTGTAGATTTGCTGGCTTCATGTGTTTCTTTTCTAGTGCGTTTGCACATGCATTTCTAGAACTTGCATCAGTAGATATTGAACATTTACAGATTTACTTAAAAGGGTGCTATTGCATGTTTCATGAAGAAATCGATCTGAGATGTTATACAAAGGGAAATTAGGAACCAAGGAATGTCATTACTATTATAAAAAATCTGTCAAAAAAATTAGACAGTGTAGTCGTTACTTTTGTAATATGATGAAAATTTACCATGAGCATGTTACATTTGAGGTCTTTACTCAAAAGAATGTAGGAAACTGTTGTTGGTCTTCCCAATTTGTTTACACATTCCACCATAATGGTACATCAGATTCTTCATAGATGTTCTCTTGGATGTTTCTTTATTGCTCCATCTCTACTAAATACCTCTGCATAGATTTTGTTAACTGGCTTCAATAAATTACATTTGGAAACGTCAAAATCACACTCTTCCAATCTTTCTCTATTCCATTCCATTTGAATATAATACACAAAAGATCATTTGGATTTACTGTAGTGAGTTGAAAAAAGTTTAGATTTAGCAAACTCAAAAATCACTGTACCAATGGCTAGTCCAATGTAGGTAAAATTTTCAAGTGTTCAACTCAAATTTAAGCTGAAAGTCCAATAATGCGTGATACAGTGCCCAACTGGTTAAGAAGACATTCATGGCTACTAAATTTTATGGTTTGAATGCCATATACTACTAGTAATGTTAAAAATGGAGCTTAATCTGTACATAATAATCAAGTAGATCAGGAAGCTTGTACTATACTATCATGATATCAGTGTGATTAATTACAGGTTTTGCTCACTCCTTAGTAATGAAATGATATTGATTTGTATGGAAAAGAAACCAAAGTGCCTGCAGAATTTCATCAAAACAGAACCAGACAGGGAAAAAAAAAACCACCCGTCCGTACAGACCAGTATGTACAAATGGGTCGGGTCGGGTTGGCGCATTTTAGGTGACCAGGTTAGATCGGACCATGCACAGAACCGACTTTGCTTCACGGGTTGCAGGCCTACTGGTCACCAGAGCAGAGATGGGGACTAACGCCAACGGTGCCCCTATACATTTCAATTTCATTTTATACGTACTCATGCTAGGGTAAATACTTGACACAGGATATGTACATATGTGTGTCCATAGCGGGTACAGTTACCTGTGAACTGGCATGTACAATACATGTGTCTATAGCAGGTGCAGATATCTTTGAACTGGCACATCTATTAATGCACTCACAGCTGGTGTAGATATATGTATTGTGATGTAGTAATTGACAGGAACACATAGCTCAAGGGGACCCGTGTAGCACCCACATTTCACTTTTATTAATCACGCTTATTTATTGAACAAGATTCCAAGTTCATGTATTTCACATTCATACTCATGTTATTTAACGTTCAGTTCAGTTTATGTTCAATTTTTAGTCAGTTCACATTCAGTTCATGTTCATTTCACATTCAACTTTATGTCATGTTTAACTTCACGTCAATTATGTTCTTCTCATGTGAGTTCATGTCATGTTGCACTTCAAGTTCTGTCAAATCCCAAGCAGGATTTCAGGGCATCACATGGTGGTATCAGAACAATATGTCTCTGGGTTAAATCCACATGTCCCAAGAAGTTGTACCAAAAAAATAGGATTGGGATTTCAATGTTATTTTTAGGCTTGAATTTAAGATATTTAGACTTGAACAAACTAAACTGTTGGAGTAAGAAAGCATGAATAGAGGCAACATGGCCTAGCTGTTCGAATCATGGAATGGAATTAGAAGTCTTTAATGGAGGGGAGTTAACAATTTTGGATTATTCAAAGAGTATATTGGTACGACTCAACTTACTTTTAGGAAGGATTCAAGTGTTACGTGTTGAATTGAGAAAGAGAGAGTTAAGGAATGGCATCGTCTCAGAGGTAGAAATTTCTGTGGTGAATAACTTTTTGAGCAGCAAAAAAAAGTAGAGATTTCACTTAAGCAAGGATTTAGTATCCTAGAAGGCTAGCCTAGAACTTGTTAAGTTTAGGCAATAACCTTTATGAGTGTTATATTCTCCTTTTATAAGCTACATGTTATCATGTGCAACCATGTGATGGTTATAGATTAGAATGGTGTAGGCTATGAGATGAAGTCTTTGCCTCATGAGGAACGTTAGCCCCCTCTATACAAACGACTACGTGGATGGGTCGGAATTATTTCAAGGCAAGAGTGAAACGGCGCCGTTTGGCTTAATTTAGTTTTCTTTTTTAACTTCAGATATTAAACAACGTCGTTTCACTTATTTAAGTGAAACAACATCGTTTAAGTAAGGTATAAATCAAAAAATATATAACTTTTTACGTCTGCCAGTTCAACGGTTTGAACAGGGTCAAACTGCTGTCGAACTGACGTAGGTCGATTTTGAAGAAATTCTACCATACGCCAACCAGTTCACCAGCGGTTTCAGCCAGTTCCTTACACAGCCAGTCGGTTCCCTGGTGGTGGCCAGTGGTGTCGGTTTCTGTACACGCCTAGTTTATTATGTATGTGTGATGGGTAAGGGAACTACAGTTTATGTATGTATGTTATCATATATGACATGCCATGCCACATCATTACATGTTTATCCGTTATATCAATTATGCTGTCATAAAATGCTTATATGTTACACGATATATTCTATCACGTATTGCTATTTGTGACAAGTATGTCATGTTACATATGCTATCTATTGCAAGTATGTCATGTTACGTATGCAACTATTACATGAATGTCATGTCACATAATATTCCATATTACATGTTATGTCATGTTATGAAATGTTGTATTGTTGTATGTTACATACTATGTCATGCTACGAAATATTACCTATTACTTGTTATGCCATGTTATGAAATGTTATCTATTATATGTTATAAAATGTTATAAAATGTTGTTTGTTACATGTTATGTTTTGCTATGAAATGTCTTCTGTCTCAAAGTAATTCATGTCTTTCGTCTTACATTCATGTCATGTTATGCTACATCAGGACTTTTATCCCTTTGTTTCATGCCACGCTTCATCTCAAGTATAGTTTGTGTATCTCGAAAATAACCTTTCAAGTCATATTAAGTCAGTCATGTCTAAAATGCTCCTGATGTAATCATTGTGATTGTCCGATCATCTCCATTTGTAATTCACATGAGGTACTCTTGACGTAATCACTATGATTGTTGGAATACCTCTACTCAAATACTCATGATGTAATCATTCTGATTTTTAAAATATTACTAGGTACTTCTGATGTAATCATTCTGATTGTTAGAGTTATCTCATTTAAAATACTCATGATGTAATCATTCTGATTGTCAAGGTATCACTAGGTATTCCTGATGTAATCATTCTGATTGTTAAGGTATCTCATTTAAAATACTCATGGCGTAATCATTCTGATTGTCTGAGTATCTCTAACAGGATATGTTGGGTGAAATCATTCTGATTATTCACTATTCCTGACGAAACCACTGGTGAAATTATTTTGATTGTCAAAATTCATTTTACGTTCATGGTATGTTCAAGTTCACATTCAGTTCATGTTTCAACTTGCATTAAGTTCATATTTAGTTTCAATTCAAGTTCACGTTAATGTCAAGTCTCTAGTTCATGTTCATGCTTTGCATGTCAAGTCAAGTCTCAGTTTCAATCTCATGTCATATCAAGTTTCAAGTTCAGTTCACATTTCAGTTCAAGTTATGTTAGCTCATGTCATGTTATGTCAAGTTATGTTATGCTTATTGTAACAACCCGTTAGAAATTCGATGGTAGAATTTCTATTGGCTTTAGGAACCTTTTGAAAACCCCTTAAGTTTTCACAAATCAACCAATTACATAGGTTTTAGTCTTTCCACATAGTTAGTGCTATAACTCACTATGGTACTAGAAGTACGATTTTAATTATTTGAGATAGTTAGAAGTATCATAGTGCATTCTGGTATGCGCCATTAGAGTTAGTGGATTATTTAGGATTTTATAGCACAATAACTCATTTTCATATTTTCGGATGAAATGCCTATTCAAAACTATGAATTTATTTTTAGGGGTACTTTGGGATGGAATTTTGGTAAACAATTTTCACTATAGGTTCATATGACTATTTATGATTTTTCAGTACTAAGTTTATCATGCACTTTTGGAGTGAATAGTAACCTCAGTAAGTGCATCAAGTGCCGTGTTTTCAAAATCACAGTATGAAATATCCAAATTAGGTTAAAGAAATTTTATTTGGACACTTGGTAACATCTTAGCCGCACATAGTGCAAAGTATTAGATACTTGGTACCATGAGGAACGTTTGATGGATTTGAAAGAATCAATGTGTAAGATCATACCATCTAAGAACAAATCATATTCCATCCGACCAATCAAACTGTGTTAAACCAAAGAGGATTTACACCCTAATAAAATCCTATATGGTGGGAATCCAACAGAGAACCCAAAATCCTAGTTAAAACCGAAATCCTAAACTTTTTTATCCAAATCCTAAAATTGACCTCAAAATCTTAACTGAATAAGTTTCTAACATTGTATTTAATCGTTTGATTAAATTACTTTCATATGCAATTAATTCTTCAAATTTATATTAGAATATCATTATCCAACCTTTTTAACCTTAGATATTTGATTGAGCCAAGAAAATTTGGATTTGGGCTTGATAGCAACTCAAACCCTCTTAAAATCCTAAATTGAGGCCCATTAAGTTTATACCCATTAAGGCACACGAATTTGGCCTCATTCGCATTGCTTCTTGACTAAGTTTTGTAGCCCCACTTGGCTAACTATAACTTTAAAAAAGGGGTCCTAGAAGGTTCTAGAAGGGATAAGTTCAAGGGGCCACCTCACTATTTCAACTCAACACTCCACCATGAGGAAAAATCTTAGGATAGTTTTGTCCATTTTTTTTTTGGGTTGTCAAGAGCAACACTCAAGCTCACTCTCAGCCCTCTCTTCATTCCTCACTTATCCAAGAAGTCTTCCAACCCATTTCACAATCATCCCACCTTTTTTTCCCACATTCCTTAGAAAGAAAACCAAGGACTTCTCAGACAGCTTTTCGAAGTTCTTTTGTATGCCCATTTTGAAGCTTGTGTAAGTGTTTTATCACAAAGTTTCCTTCATAAAAGTCATTTAATTTTGAGTCTAGTTTACATGGATATATTTTGGTTCCATTTTAATATCATTTTATCAGTAAAATGTTATTAAAACCCGAAAAGATCATTCTGGGAGATCAATTGGAGAGTAAAGTTATATTTTGGAGTTTTTGACCAAGCTAATGGATAGATCTTGGTATGAAATTTTTATGAAGTACTTTTAACATGTGTATATGAATATGTTTTGAGGATTTGTTGCATGATTAAATATTTTGATGAAATATTTTCTTAGATCTAGAAACTTAGAAACTGGAAGAGGAGAAACAGTTTATGTTTCGAGAAAGTTTTTTTGTGGTTTAAACTATTTCAATGGCTTTGATAATTTTATTGGAGGATCCTAAGCCTCTTATATATATGTTATAATATTATTTTGAATATATTTAATGTTAGTTTCAAAGATATGAAATTTTATACAAAGAGATCTTTAGATAGGCCATAGTGTTGATGTTCTTGGCTAAATTAATGTTTTGGTTGATTTTTAACCAAGTGATCTTGAATTTGAAGCTTAGATATGTTTTTGGACACCTTTTTAAACCATGTGATGTTTTGTTTTGAAGATCACATTTTTATAAGTCATGGATCAAAGAGTTAATCAAAACAAGTTAGAAACAAAAATCTGCTTTTGAACTTAGACAGAAACCAAAAAGTTCAAGTATGTTTTGGGTGATGTTTATAACTTTTGTTCATGATTCAAAACATGGTTATTCTTAAGAATATGTTATAACTGTTTTAGAAGTAAGATTTAGATTTTTTGAAGTTCTTGGAGATGATTTGAAATAGATCAAACCATATGATTCAAGTGTTTGCCTTTTTAGTTAAACAATTTGGATCCTTTTTCTAAAACGTTGGGTGTTTATGATTAGCATATTTTAGCGGATTTTTTAAGAATTTTAAACTTAGGATAGGATGATCTTTGTAGCAAAAATTTGGTTTGATCATGAGTTTTGAAATTGGAAGAATTTCAACAAAAGTCAAGAAAAAAGCCTATGCAAGTTTCGGCCTCTATAGATTTTTTATGGTTGTGTTTAGTTTAAAATTTTTCTAATTTGATATTTGAGTTTAGGACAAAATTTATGGATAAAATGGTCATTTTTCCACATATAGAGGGTAAAATAATAATTTTGTTCTAAGTTAGTATGTTTCCATATTTCTAATTGTTAATAATTAATTTCTAACTTTTAGAAATCAGTATTTTCAATTCCACGTGATCACACTTGCAGTTTATTGTGCAAGGGTGATGAGTAAAAGAACTACAATTTTTGTATGTATGTTATCATATGTGCCATGCCAAGTCATTACATATTCATCTGTTATGTAGAATGTATTCTATCACATTTTATCCATCTATTATGTAAGATATTCTGTCACGTATTGCTATACATTGCAAGTATGGCATCTTAAAAATGTCATCTGTTATATATATGTCATGTCATGTAATATCCATTATTGCAAGTATGTCATGTTAAGTATGTTATCTGTTATATGTCATGTCATATTACAAAATGTTTATATCTCAAGTAAGTCATGTCTTTCTAGTTATGTTCAAGTCATGTTGTGTTACATTAGGGCTTCTGTCCTTTTGTATTCTAGTTATGTTTTATCTTGAGCACAATGTGTGTATCTCAAGAGCAACCTTTCAAGTCATGTCAAGTCACTTATATTTAGGATACTCGCGATGTAATCACTATGATTGTCCGAGCATCGCCATTTGTAATTCATGACAGGTATTTCTGGCAAAATCATTTTGATTGTCATAATTCAGTTCAAGTTCAGTTATATAGATACTCTTGGCCTAAAAATTATGATTGTTAAGATATCTTATTTAAAATATGCGTGATGTAATCATTCTAATTGTCAAAGTATTACTAGGTACTCCTAGTGTAATAATTTTGATTGCTAGGGTACGTAATTTAAAATACTCATGATGGAATCATTTTGATTGTTTGAGTATCTCTGATGAAATACATTGGGCGGAATCATTCTGATTGTTCACTATTCCTGATGAATCCACTGGTGAAATCATTTTGACTGTAAGAATTCAGATCAAATTTATGCTAAGTTAAGTTTCAGTTCAAATACAAGTTCATGTCAAAAAGTTGAATTTAAGCAGTTAAAGAAGCAAGATTCCAAGTTTATGTTAAGTCAAGTTTCAGATCAAGTGTATGTTAAGTCAAGTTTCAAATCAAGTTCATGCTAAATCAAGTCTCAGATCAAGTTCATGTCAAGCAAGTCAAGTTAAGTTCTCATTTCAATTTAAGTTATGTCAATTATGCTATGTTTTATGTGAAGTTATACTATATTTTATGTTAAGTTATGATATGCTTACTTATGACTATTATTATGCATTCATACTTTTACTGTCACGCATGCATCTTTAACCTGTGTGAAGGTTTACTGTTAACTTGCTGAAATTTGTAATCAAATCTCACTGTGATAGTCCCAACTACCATTCCCCCCGAACGGTAGGTTATAGTGTGCTAACCTGCTTTTACATGTATTTTCACTGAAGGGTTGTTTTAATTTAATTAATATATTGGTTTATTTAATTTAAATTATTGTATTTTAAATTGGTTTTAATTTAATTGATGCGGTGTTTAATTTATTTAGTCGTTTTACGGTTTTTAAAATCGTTTTCGGCGGATCAATTTTTTGGTTTCTGGAGTGAGGACTGGACCTCATTTTTTTTCCCTCATCTTTTCTTTTTTTTTTCTTTTCTTTTTCCTTCTTTTTCTTTCTTTTCTTCTTCTTTCTTCTTCTTTCTATCCCGCGTACGCCGAACAACTCTCTTTTCTCCTTCCTGTCGCCGTCTGTTTGTCAGCCCGGTGCGCCGCCGTCCGGCCGCCATGTAGTGCACCACCCCCACCATTCTCTTCCCCTCTCACCAGAGATCATCCTCACCAACTTTTAGAGCTATCGGACCAGCCCTTAGCCACCACGCACGGTTGGAAGTCACGGCACCTATCCTGTTTTTCTCCCCTGTCGCCGGTTGCTTTCGCAGCCCAGAACCGCCGTTCGCCGGTGGCGTGGCCTACACCACCCACCCAGTTTTCTTCCCCTCTCACCGATGAACATCCCCACCAAGTTTCACCTCCATCCGAGCCACCGTTAGCCACCACGAGCTCCTCCAAGCCACACAGTTTTTCACCGATTTCGGTGCCGTCGCACCACCTCCAGCCACCATCTCTTCACAGCTTCTTCCCCTACCTCTTGCCGATCTAAACCATCCATTTCTGGCCTCGATCCGTTGCCGGAGCAGCTCCCACGAGCTCAACTCCGATTTGGGCCCTTTCCGCTTCTTCCGCCATTTCCACCACCACCCACGGCCAAAACTCGTTTCCTTTAGCTTCATAAATATCTCAAAACCTTTCCCTATCAATTTCATGCCTTGGTTTGTCCCCGCTCGAAAGTGGGTAATTTATTACCCATGGCCACAGTGTAAATTACACTGTTACGTTGTTTTTCCTCCACCGTTTGCAACGCCACGAGCTTTTGAAAAATACCGTATAGTGTTGTAAGTATTTTCTAAACTCTAATTTTAGATTTAAATGTATTTTGCTCTTACAATAAATATTTATCTGCTGGTTGGTTGATTCCGGACTGAGTCCAAGGAGTTCGAGGATCGGATGGATTGAGGACAGAGTTGTTCGATTGATGTTGATGTTTGTTTGAGATATTTGTGCCTTGATGTTTGCTTTGTATAGTGCACGCATATTCATGTTTAAAAAGGGAAAACCGGGTTTTTCATGTAGTTGCATGCATGTACATGTGTTTGAAAATTGAAACCTGGGCTTGTAAGCGAGAAATGATTTATGGTATATGTGAACGGTTGGACTGATTGGTTTGAGTCAGAGGCACATGTAGGGATGGTGGTAAGCAGGGACGGTGGTAGAATCCCGCCTGTGATTCCTGCCTACAGTGTTCGCGTAGGGACGGTGGTGAGCAGGGATGGTGGTAGAGTCCCGCCTGTGATTCCCACCTACGGTGCTCGCATAGGGACGGTGGTGAGCTTATGTTTAAAGGATATATTTTGGGCCAAATGAGACTTTTGACGTGAGTTGGTTAAGAATACGTTTCTGGGGCCAAATGAGATTTTGGCGTGCGTGGAAAAATGTGATTCTATGGGATGTGAGCATTTACTTTCTTTCATGCATATTGTGGAGTTTATTATGTCTTTATCTAGTGGTGTTTGGATTTTACTTACCTGCGGCACCATTTTTGGTACCGTAGATTTTGGTGCAGGGATCGAAGAGGAGAAGGAGGCTGAGCCTGAGAATACGGCTCCGCCGGAGTTCTGAGTTGAAGTTAATATCTTGTTGTTGCTTTGAATAATATTTGTATCTTGTAATATTTTAATATGTAAGTTTTGAACAGCTTTGTATTAAACAAGAAAAATTCTGGTACATAGTTATGACTTTCGTTATCCGCTGCATATTTCTTCGTGCACATTTGTTGCTTATACACACACTTGGCACTCGTTGATAGGGTGGTGACCCGTGATGTCATCATCCGGACATTTCAATTTCCCCATATCCGTGCGTGGGGATTTGGGGGCATCACAAGTGGTTACCGAGAGGTTTGGCTCTAGGTAAAACCACATGTCCCGTAGGGAGTACCAGAATGTTTTTAAAGTTGTGTTTTAAAATTTATTTTAAGTAAAGTTGCTATTTGACATGTTTTATTTGTTTTATTTGTTTGAACTTGTTTGCTTGTTTTTATTTATTTAGTTATGTTATTGCATGCTGGTTTCTTTTGTTTCTTGCTATGTGGTGTTGGTTTCGGTTTTTGGTTTTATGTTAGTTTTATTTGTTTTTCTTAAAGGGGGTCAAAGGTTGTGTTGTGGCAGAAAAAATGGTGAGACCAAGGAAATCTACTCAGGAGCCACGGGACGATACATCGAGAGATGATTCCATAGCCCAAGCGATAAGGCAGATGACTGAGTTCATGCAACAGAATTTTAGGCCACAGCAGGGAGGGCCTTGGCCACAACTAGGAGGTCCTTGGCCACAACAAGGAGGGCCATGGCTACTACCTGGAGGGCCTAGTGGAGGGGTGCAAGCTGGGTGCACCTATGAGCGCTTTCTGGTGCATAGAACTCCACACTTCACTAGAGAAGAGGATCCACTTCAAACTGGAAAGTGGGTTAGAGACTTGAAAAGAACTTTTGAAGTGTGTGGTTGCACTGAAGCGCAACAAGTACTCTACGCCAGCTATATGTTGCAAGGCACCGCTTCTGAGTGGTGGCATACGAAGAGAGTGATGCTGGAATCAGAATTGGGATCTTTCGCTGCTGTGACCTGGCAGCGCTTCAAGAAAGAGTTTAATGATCGCTTCTTTCCCGCTTCTGTGAGGCGGTAAAAAGCAAGAGAGTTCTCAAGCTTGGTCCAAGGGAGCATGACCGTGGAACAGTATGCCCGAAGATTTATAGAACTTGGGAGATTTGCTCCCCACCTCATCGCCACAGAGGAAATGCGAGCCGAGCATTTCCAGGAGGGTCTACATTCTGATATACGCCGTATGGTGGTCAGCCATCGGATATCCACTTTTCAGGATTTAGTGGATGTGGCCACTCTTGTGGAGCGAGAGAATAATTTGAGAATGGGCTCCCCTCAGGCAGAGTTTTTCTGGTGAAGGAAGTAGTTCGGGTTCGTCTCAGAAGTTTGTTCAGCGGACCGAGACTCGACCATTATCAACCTCGGGAGTGCGTATGGGAGGACGAGTGCCAGTTTGTGGAAGATATAATAGAGCTCACGGAGGCGAGTGTCGTCTGGGTAGTAACCAATGTTTTGAATGCGGTTAGACGGGGCATCTTGCTCGTGAATGCCCTAGTCGAGTTCAAGAAAGTTGTGGAGCTCGTTGCGGTGGTAGAGCTAACTAGAGGCAATTAGCTCGGGCTTGAATGTACGCAGTGACTCCTGGTACCATTGGAGGCAAGGTTACGGAGACTCAGAATGCTGGATTCATGGCAGGTATGGGTCTAATCTAATCCTTCGTGATAAATGCCTTGTGTGGTTTTGTTTTCTTATATATATATTATCGAGGCTTGGAGAGAATGGCATGATCTGGGTGATCCTTTTGGGAAGTAGAATAATTGCGTTCTTTAGTTCCGTGGAGTTTATGAAATGGTCTATAATGTAGTAGATTGTAAGTTTAACAAATTTCAAGGATAGATTTTATGAAGTTTCATTAAAGTTTTAAAGTTTGGGGCCTAATAGATTTTAGGAAAATAAGTTTATGGTAATTAAGGTGTTAGGTTCGACAAGCTTTGGGGGGGAGTAATTAAATTTCGAGTTGTAGATTTCGTGATTCGGATGAGTAAATTGGTGGCAATTGGGGCTTTAGATTTTACAAGCTGTTAAGGTGAATGTTTTGGATTAAAGCCACCAATCTTGAGAATTTCAAAAAATGATTTATTATCTATTAATGTTTGAGAATTTGAAAGATTCGGGAGTCGATTTTTCTATCGTTTGATGTGAGTTCATTGATCTTAGAAGTTTCGGAAGATGATTCTTATTTGATTTAAGGTTTTAGAATTGTAGAGTTGAAGGACTAATTTATTATAGGAATTGAGTTCTTAGTTTTACAGACTTAGTGTTGTAGCTTGATCTACTCTAGTGAGTGATTAGTTTGTAACCATTAAAATGGGGTTAATTGGAGTTGAGTTATTAATATGAAAATTTTCTAGAGTAGATTCCTTTGAGAATTGGAGGTAATGATCCAGTTCGTGTATTTCTTTGAGGATTGAAGATATCGAGCTAGTTTAGAAAATAATTATTGTTAACTTGAGGTTGTAGTGGCAGATTTTAGGAAATGATTCTATCGATTCGAAAGATATAGGTCCATCAGGGTGTTGGAAATAGTAGATTTTGTGTTGATATTGAATACGATTGAATTTGAGGCTATATGATCCGTAGACTTTTGGGAATGGATTCTTAGCAGGTTTAAGGTCCTTCTCGGTACCAAACTTTAAGCAATGACTAGTTGCTGATTTAAGGATATAAGTTGAGTAGAATCAAGAATGATTCTTGTTGAGTTGAGGATATAAGTCTAGATGATGGAAATGTGATAATGGATCACTTGTACGTTCGGATGATTTTTGGTGTTGGCTAAGAGTACATGAGATCGATGAGTAGTAATGGTAAGTGCGTATGGATTCCGGGGAGTGCAGGTCCTAGTCTCATCTTATTTTGGCTTGGTAGGAGTTGAAGAGGAATATGTGTGGTAATATTAAATTCAAGAGGTTTTGGCTTTGAGTTGTTTGGTAAGTTGAACGGAATGTGCAGTCGAAGCGGGTTATCCTTTGGGATGATGGTTTGAAACGACTGTTGTGTTTATCTTGAGAATTAATTGTAACTTGAAGTCATAAGAATTTAAATTGGTGAGGCTATACTTTTCTTTGAAGATCAAGTATCCAGTTGGGAGAATTGGGGATATGGTTATTTAACTTGAAAGGAGATTGTTAGGTCACCATGTGTGGTGTATGAAGTAATAAATCTTGGAAGTTGAAACTTATGCACCAACGGTGGGTAGCATAATCATATGTGTGAAGAAATAAAGCATTAGGATCCATGAATGTTGTTTAATAGTTTTTGATGGATTGAAGTTTTAAACAGTATAGCCTGTCTTGAGATTTATTTGTGAAGTGCTATTGAAGGAATTAGTTGTGCTAAAACTAAAGTTTTTGAGAGTACAAGTAGGTGGGTGAGTTACCAAGAGCGTTTCGATTATGTCTAGGTGAAGTAAATGGTAGTTTATAGTGAGTTAGTTATTGCAAGATTAGATGTTATTCTAAATATAGGTAATGAGCTTGAAGTGGAGGATATCGGATAGAGGTTATAGGCGCTCTCGTTGGTTGGCTGGGAAGGACTTGGGCCTTTTGGAGATGTTCCTTATCTTCAGGAGAGACAAGTGTATTTTGGGATGATGTTATGTGTTTTCAAATTGGGGCCTAGAGGTTGATTAGTACTAGTTTCCGTTATCAATCAATGGATGTATTTTTGTGGAATGTTAGTTTTCGTTTAGGGCAACGATGGCCAACTGAGGAATAAGTGGAGATTTGTGGTTTTTTGGAGGTATATGATTTTCTATGGAAAGGTGGTAAAGATTTTCTTGTGATTAGGTGTGGATTGAGCTTATACTTCATAATATTAATTTTTGAGGACATAGCCTTTATGTATTTTGGTGAGTTATCAGAGTGCGTGCGAAAGCATGATTTTTGGAGATTCTTAGATGTTCAAATTTTGTGTTGATTTTGAAGAATTAGTGGTGATTCGAAGTTTTAATGAGAGATTAATCTTTCGGTCATGCAATTTGGTTTATGGATGGTTAACTTTGGAAGTGGCTATTAGGTTACCAAAGCTGAAATGGGATGAAAGTTTGGAAGGTAAAGCAAAGACGTCGTTGATATTAGTAATTTATGGTGTGAAGATAATAACCTTTGGATTTGTTGGGAGTTGTCGATGATGTCGATGATATGTATCTCTTAATTAGGTTCAGAGTTGTATCTTGTATCTTTTTGGCGCTGATGGTTGATTTTGCAAATTTCGAGGACGAAATTTATTTTTAAGGGGGGAGGATGTGATGACCCACTTTTACGTGTATTTTCATTGAAGGGTTGTTTTAATTTAATTAATATATTGGTTTATTTATTTTAAATTATTGTATTTTAAATTGGTTTTAATTTAATTGATGCGGTGTTTAATTTATTTAGTCGTTTTACGGTTTTTGGCGGATCAGTTTTTGATTTCTGGAGTGAGGACTGGACCTCAGTTCTTTTCCCTCATCTTTTCTTTTTCTTTTATTTTCTTCTTCTTTCTTCTTCTTTCTCTCCAGCGTACACCGAACAGCTCTCTTTTCTCCTTCACGTTGCCGCCTGTTTGTCAGCCCGGTGTGCCGCCGTCCGACCGCCGTGTAGTGTACCACCCCCACCATTCTCTTCCCCTCTCACCAGAGATCATCCCCACCAATTTTCAGGCCATCGGACCAGCCCTTAGCCACCACGCACTGTTGAAAGTCACGGCACCTGCCCTGTTTTTCTCCCCTGTCGCCGGTTGCTTTCGCAGCCTAGAATCGCCGCTCGCCGGTGGCGTGGCTGACACCACCCACCCAGTTTTCTTCCCCTCTCACCGGTAAACATCCCCACCAAGTTTCACCTCCATCCGAGCCACCGTTAACCACCACGAGCTCCTCCAAGCCACACGATTTTTCACCGATTCCGGTGTCGTCGCACCACCTCTGGCCACCATCTCTTCACAGCTTCTTCCCCTACCTCTTGCCGACCTAAACCACCCATTTCCGGCCTTGATCCGTTGCCGGAGCAGCTCCCACAAGCTCAACTCCGATTTGGGCTTTTTCCACTTCTTCCGCCATTTCCACCGCCACCCACGGCCAAAACTCATTTCCCTTAACTTCATAAATATCTCAAGACCTTTCCCTATCAATTTCATGCCTTGGTTTGTCCCCGTTCGAAAGTGGGTAATTTATTACCCACGGCCACAGTGTAAATTATACTGTTACGTTGCTTTTCCTCTGTCGTTTGCAACGCCGCGAGTTTTTGAAAAATACCGTATAGCTATAAGTATTTTCCAAACTCTACTTTTAGATTTAAATGTATTTTGCTCTTACAATAAATATTTATCTGCTAGTTGGTTGATTTCGGACTGAGTCCGAAGAGTTCGGGGGTCGAATGGATTGAGGACGGAGTTGTTGGATTGATGTTGATGTTTGTTTGAGATATTTGTGCCTTGATGTTTGCTTTGTATAGTGCACGTATATTCATGTTTAAAAAGGAAAAATCGGGTTTTTTGTGTAGTTGCATGCATGTACATGTGTTTGAAAAATGAAAGCTGGGCTTGCAAGCGAGAAATGATTTATGGTATATGTGAACGGTTGGACTGACTGGTTTGAGTTAGAGGCACGTGTAAGGATGGTGGTAAGTAGGGACGGTGGTAGAATCCCGCCTGTGATTCCCGCCTACTGTGCTCGCGTAGTGACGGTGGTGAGCAGGGATGGTGGTAGAATCCGTCCTGTGATTCCCGCCTACGGTGCTCGCGTAGGGACGGTGGTGAGTAGGGATGGTGGTAGAGTCCCGCCTGTGATTCCCGCCTACGGTGCTCGAGTAGGGACGGTGGTGAGCAGGGATGGTGGTAGAATCCCGCCTATGATTCCTGCCTACAGTGCTCTGACGGTCTGGTTTTTGGGCCATTATCGGGAATAATGGCAAGCTTATATTTAAAGGATATGTTTTGGGCCAAATGAGATTTTGGCGTGCGTGGAAAAATGTGATTCTATGGGATGTGAGCATTTACTTTCTTTCATGCATATTGTGGAGTTTATGATATTTTTATCTAGTGGTGTTTGGATTTTACTTACCTGCGGCACCATTTTTGGTACCGTAGATTTTGGTGCAGGGATCGAAGAGGAGGAGGAGGCTGAGTCCGAGTCCGAGTCCGAGAATGCGGCTCCGCCGGAGTTCTGAGTTGAAGTTAATATCTTGTTGTTGCTTTGAATAATATGTATCTTGTAATATTTTAATATGTAAGTTTTGAACAGCTTTGTATTAAACAAGAAAAATTATGGTACTTAGTTATGACTTTCGTTATCCGCTGCGTGTTTCTTCGTGCACATTTGTTACTTATACACACACTTGGCACTCGTCGATAAGGTGGTGACCCGTGATGTCATCATCCGGACGTCTCGATTTCCCCGTGTCCATGCGTGGGGATTTGGGGGCCTCACATATAGGATCTGAATGAGAGTCGAGAATCGACTAGTTGGAAACAGTCGACTAAGTGACGGTGGGATTATGTCCAAACTATTACACAATTGTGTCATATAGTTCAGAGTGTCGATCCACAGGGAGTCGGAAGAAATGCTACAAGATGCAAACTTAAGGAAAAAAATTAAATGACAATCTGATGAGAATATGAGGATTCTACCTAAAGCATGTAATTAAAATGAGATTAGGACATAGATAAGAAGGCAAGTAAAGCTTCGGGCTTCAATCAATCGGATCCAATACTCTGACTTTTTCAATCTAAACTTTATACACAATTAAGATCTATAGCACCAAATTCCTAATTGGATGATAGGTCGTTATGTTCATCTACTTTTTCAAATTTAATTTTAGAATCTATTACCCTCTTTACAAACCACAGTTTTCATATATAAAAATAAATATCAGATCTAATAATAGTGCCGCAAAAGATCACATCAATAGTATGAAAAACTGGTTTAAGTTACAATCATATATTCATAATCCAATAACTCAACAAAATCAAACCATAGCAAGATTTAATATAATTGTCTCAAATTTATAAAATTTAAAACAAATAGAGGAATTCAATCTTAAAATCTTAAACAATAAAACCTAATCTATAAATTGAAATAAATCAAAATATTTTTACCAATCAATTTCTACCCTAGGCTTTGTCCAAGAATTAATTCTCCATGAGAGAACTCAAAAATTACAAATAAAATGGTGTTTTTCTTCCTCTTGTTTAGATCTGTCGTCATCCCAAAAGCCAAGCCAAAAAGATCTGCTGCTTTCTCCCGTCTAAAAACCAACCAAAAGACAAAAAAACTCCCCTCGTGTTCCGTGCATCTCTATTCTTCAAAGATAATGTTTATTCATAGTGCCTACTCGAACAACCCACAAAGACGTGTTGCATGCAACTCATATCTGCTGCCTTTCATTGTGATTCCATTGCTAGACTCAGTGTCCTATGCATGCCGCTCCAAATTGAAATGAAGTAAAGCTGGTCCGTTTCATTCGTAAAACCAAATGTCAAAAAGAGCCCGTGGTGCTATAAATCTCTTCGCTTGTTGCTAGCCTTTTTCTCGTTTTATTCAGTAGCTTCGTGTCCCACTCTTCATTCCTTTCCAACCTTTTCAAATATGGTTAACACCACGTATTTAATTTTCTAAGAAGTCAAAAAGTGGAACAAGTCCACATAACACCAATACAGGCTGCTTTGCATTTTTTGAAGAGCTGAAGTTACTGCGTGTCCTCCTCTGGACTTTGAAATTAAATATAAAAATGTTTGCTTAAAAATATCTCAAAATAAATAAAAATTAAACTCAGTACTATAAATTAAATCTTATGATCTCTATTCATATTTTAACATTCTTGTCCAATAATAATGTATTTAGAGTACATATATTTTCATACACTCATCACACCTTCCAACTTACTTAATACTAGTCTTGAGCAATTGCTATACAAAAAAATGAAAGAGTTAAAAAAAATCACTAAACATTTTAATAAACCACATTCCTCACTTGATGTACTCTTCAACCTTTCAAATCATTGAATAATGCATTTTTTTCCTTTTTTTTCTTTATATATATATTTTCAACTTCATTTTTTTTTTTCCAATTTGATGAACAAGTATATGTCACCCTGGTATTCTGCTATTTCTGCCTTTGAAGCTAACTCACTTGAAAACCTAGAAACTCATGTTCTTCCCTTTTTTTTCCTTTTTCTTTTTTTTTTTTTTTTATTCTTCACCAAAAAAAAAATCCACATCTAGTACACACTTGGAAGTAACAAGGATAGGGAAAATCAGTGTATATGTTATACTCATGTGGAGAGGTATGGATAATGTAGGTATATGAATAAAAAAAAAAAAAAACTATATGTGTTTCTTGGCTTAAAGTTGGCTACTAGGGGTCTATAATTGAAAGGTTTGGCTTGAAAGGTTCAAATGTTAATCCTAAATTAAGCTTCATTGTATCCCAAGTATATCCACCATCATACCGCAAACCACACAATGATATTCTCAAAAGAAGGGCCCAATGCAAAAAAAATCAAAAAACGCTTATTACAATTTTTAGCATTTGTTGGCTCTCAATCCTCTCCAAAACTCACATATAATGACTTAAGCAAAACAGTTCTCTAGATACATGTGTCAAACTACCGTCTTACCAAAAAACTTGGATGAGTGCATTAGAAAATTTGTGAATACCTTAGCATAATGATCAAAATGGGTTTGTTGAATTCACTAAGATGGCTATGTATGAGAATGGGTACACATGTGAAAGGATGTACAAGTGATGCTAATTTAAAAAAATAAAAAAATAAAATTTTGTCATATGTAAAAGTGCCATAGTGTTCCAATAAGCATTTGTAAATGCATAGTTTGACCACCCCCCAACTTAAACCAAACAGTGGTCTCAATGTTTAAGAATCAAAACTGAATGGAAAGTAAATAAAGAGGGTAGAATACACCTGATGTGTGACTTGAGCAACCTAACAATCATAAGAGTTAGCAAACTAAAATGGAAAAATAACACTAACCTGCAAACAAAAAATAAAGAAAATAGTAACAAACAAAAATAAAGAAAAGGAATGAAAAAAAAAAAGTAAAAGAAAATATTTACGTACATGGTGGGATCAAGGTTGATAGACCGGTCTTCTAAATAGAATGTCTTCCACATTAGAAACTTGTCTATCAATAATTATTTTAGGCGTTGACCATTCACTTTAAAAACCCAACCATCCTTAGGGTCCTCAATTTCTACCGCCCCATTTTCAAAAGCATGTTTCACTACAAAAGAGCGAGTCCACCTAGACCAAAGTTTGCCTGGATGCTTGTGAAGTCTAGAATTATATAAGTATACTAGGTCATTAGGCTTAAACATCTTCCTAAGAACATTTTTATCATGAAATGCTTTTGTTTTAGCCTTATAGATTTTAGAGTTCTCATAAGCATCATTTCTCAACTCCTCTAACTCGGTCAACTAAAATTTTATAAACTTACCCGCCTCTCCTAGCTCAAAATTAAAATGCTTGATGGCCCAATAGGCTTGATGCTCGAGCTCCATAGGTAGGTGCAAAGGCTTTTCAAAAACAAGTCTATAAGGTGACATACCTAAGGGAGTTTTGAAAGCTGTATTGTAGGCCCAGAGTGCATCAACTAGTCTTAAAGACCAATTTTTGTGATCCGGGTTTAATGTTTTCTCTAGGATTTGCTTAATTTACCTGTTGGCAAGTTCTACCTATCCACTTGTCTGAGGATGGTAGGCAGTAGAAATTTTATGAACAACCCCATACTTTTTCATCAAAGCCTCAACTGAACGATTGCAAAAGTGTGTGCCCCGGTCACTAATGATAGCACGTGGTGTACCAAACCGAGAAAATACATTTTCTCTAAGAAATTTGATTACTGTCATATTACCATTACTCCTACAAGCTGCTACTTCTACCCATATTGACACATAATCTACTGCTACAATACTATATTGGTATCCAAAAGAAGGAGGGAACGGTCCTATAAAATCAATGTCCCAATAATAAAAAATTTCAATCACTAAGATCGGGTTTAAGGGCATCATATTATGACGGGACAAAGCTCCTAGCTTTCGACACCTTTCGCATGAGCAACAATAGATGTGTGCATCCTTAAATAAGGTGGGCCAATAAAATCCACAATGCAAATTTTGGCCACGGTCTTTTTCATTGAAAAATGACCCCCACAAGCTTGAGTATGACAAAATTCTAAAACACTAGCAATCTCCTCATCAGCGATGCAACACCTTATAGTTTGGTCATGGCAATATTTGAAAAGAAAAGGTTCATCCCAATAGAAATTACAAACCTCAGCCATGAACTTCCTCTTGTCTTGCCTGCTCCAATCTGTTGGTATTTCACCTGTAGCCAAATAATTCACAATATGAGCAAACCATGGTAAAGAGGAAATAGACAATAAATGTTCATTTGGAAAATCATTCCTAATTGGCATGTGGTCGGTGTTGTCCTCAAACATGAGCCTCGAGAGATGATCGGCCACTACATTTTCATCTCCTTTCTTATCTTTTATGGTGATGTCAAATACCTACAAAAGTAAAATCCACCATATTAATCGCACTTTAGCATCATTCTTTGTGAGAAGGTACTTAAGGCAATGTTTTTTAATACCGTACTAGATGCCATACCGATCAAGGCACTGGAATGAAATATTTCAGAACCGGTATTGTTTCGTGTACCATTTCAGGATAGTCGATATATGAATAAATTATACATAAATACATATATATATATATAAATTATAAATAGTCTGGTCTGAATTGGGGGTAAACAAATGAGCTTGTAGTTTGAAGAAATGAAAAAAAAAAAGTAAATTTTGAAATACCGGCCGGTACGGGCCTATGTAGGCTGGTATAGACCGAAATATCGGCCAGTACAGCCGGTATTTGGATCGGTACGAAACAGGTATATTACTTGTACCAGACTAGTGGCCAGTATGGCATATACCGGCCGGTACAATACGGTATTTAAAACACTAACTTAAGGGTTGCATGATCTGTGAAAATTGTAATAGGAGATGTAACAGTCCACTAGAAATTCAATGGTGGAACTTCTATAGATTTTAGGAATCTCTTGAAAACTTCGTAAGTTTTCACGAATTGACTAATCGCATAGATTTTAGTTTATCAACATAGTCAGTGTTATCACTCGTTATTGTGCCAGAAATGTGATTTTAATTGTTTGAGGTAGTTAGTAGTGTCAGAATACGTTATAGTCTATGCCACTATACTCAGTTCAATATTTAGGATTTTATAGCATAATAACTCATTTTCATAATTTCGGACGAAACGACTGTTTGAAACAGTGAATTTATTTTTATGGGCACTTCAGGGTTGAATTTTGGTAAACGATTTTCACTGTAGGTTAATATGAAAATTTAGGATTTTTCAGTACTAAGTTTATTATGCATTTCTTTGGAGTGAATAGTAACCTCGATAAGCGTACTAAGTGCAGTGTTTTCAAAATCACAATGTGGAATGTCCAAATTTTAGATAAGTTTTATTTGGCTACTTGGGAAGATCTTAGCCACACATAGTGAATAATATTAGACACTTGGCATAAAGAGGAACCATTAGATGGATTTGTGAAGGAAATCAAGGTGTGATATCATGCAACTTTCATCTGATCAACCAAATTGAGCCAGATAAAAGAGGGTTTCAACCCTAGTGAAATCCTAAATGGTTGGAATCCAATTGAAATCCCAAAAGTTTGGTTGAAACCAAAACCATAAACGGTTTCCCCAAACCCTAAATTGGCCTTCAAACCCTTTTTGATCCAATTTCTAGCATTGTGTTTAATCACTTGATTAAATCACTTCCACATGCTATTAATTTCTAAAATTCTTGTTATGACATCATTATCCAACCTTTTAAACCTTGAAAATTTTTTTGGGCCAAGAAAAATTAGATTTGGGCTTGATAGCATCTCAAACCCTAACCAAAACCTCTTTAAACCCCAAATTGAAGCCCACTTGGTTAAGGCCCACCAAGGCCCACGATTTGGCCACCTTGGCAAGGCTTCTTGAAGAAGTTTCCTCCCCCACATGGCAAACCATTCACTGCCCTTGGCTGCACCCAATAGTGCCTTGATGAGATGGAGAAACCCACCCCATCAACCCCCATACCTCATAGCTTCTATAGGCTATCCATTGCCCCTCACTATTCTCCACTTTATGTCATATAGCCACCTCCAATCAAGGTCATTCAGGTCCATATCTTCCCCCTACAGAAGTCTTGAGTCATAAAAGACACACTTCCTTCCCTTTCATCACTTCTTTACCCCGTTCTTAGAGAGAAATCCAAAAAAGCTCTCTCTGGGACATTCTGGGTCTTTTTGCGTGGAGCTTTTTGACCCTTTGTAAGTATTTTTACATGATGACTCATTCATAATGGTTGTTCTTCTTTGAGTCTAGTTTCTACAATGTATTATTCGTATCATTCCATGGTCATTTAGTTAGTCAAAAGTATTTTTAACCATGGAAAGGACATTCTGGGCATGAAACTAGAGAGTATGTTATGTTTTGAAATTTTTGACCAAGCTAATGGACATATCTTGATCCAAAAATTTTATGGAGTATTATTAGAATGTTTTTAAGAGTGTTCATTGAAGTTTTGTTGCATGACTAAAGCTTTTGATGATAGATTTTCTTAGATCTAGAAACTTGAAAACTGGAAGTGGAAAAACAATTTTTATTTGGAGAAACTTTGAATATTTCATGGTTTGATCTTACTCTAATGGCTTTTATATTTTTAAATGATAATTCTAAGTCTCTTATTTTCATGTTAGGATGTTATTTTGAAGATATTTAGCATTAGATTCAAAGATATGATTTTTCTATGCAAGAGAATTTCGGTTAGGCCTAAGATTTGATGTTTTTGGGTTGGATCCATGTTTTATTGAGTTTTAGCCATGTGATTTTAACTTTGATGGTTGGATATTCTTTAGAACACGTTTTAAAATCATGTGATGCTTTATTTTGAAGATCTCACCTTCTTAAGCCATTGATCAAGAGATTTATCAAAGCTAATTGAGGAAAAAGTTTCTGTTTTTAGACCAAGTGTAAAACCAAAAAATCCAAGTATTATTTTGATGATTTAAAGCATGTTTGATATTATAATGATGTTATGAATATGTTAGAAGTAAGATTTGATTTTGTTTTGAAATTCTTGGAGATGCTTTGATTTAGGGTCAAAACTTATGACTCAAGTGTTTTGATCTTTTTACAAAAGGTTTGCCGTTGATTATTAGCTCTTTCTAAATAGATGTCTTAAGTATGATTTTAAACTTAGGATAGAAAGATCCTTGTTGCAAAATTTTGGGTTAAGCATGAGTTTTGAAATTGGAAGGAATTGCAACAAAAATAAGAGAAATGGCCTATGGATATTTTGGCCATAGTGTTTTTTCCATAATTGTGATTTGTTTTTAATTTTTCTGACTTGATATTTGAGTTTAGGACAAAATTTACATGAGGAATGTAAATTTTGGAAATTTTTGGAGTTAGGATGAGAAATCCTTAAGTTAGGGGTAAAATGGTCATTTTCCCACATATAGAGGGTAAAATGGTAATTTTACTCTAAGTTAGCTTGTTTTCATGCTTTCAATTGTTAATAATTAAATTTCTAACTTTTAGAATACTCTCTTACAGTTTCTCGTGTTTCGCGCTTTATTCTTGTAGAATGCAACGATCGAGGTAAGTTAGCTCCTAACTTACTATCAGTTTACTGTGTATGTATGATAGGTAAGAGATCTACAATTTATGTATGTATGTTATCATATATGCCATGTCATGCCACGTCATTACATGTTTATCTGACATGCATGATTTATTCTGTCATGAATGCTTATCTATTACACAATCTATTATGTCAGGTATTGTTATATGTTACAAGTATGTCATATTATGTTATGCCATCTATTACATGTATGTCATGTTACGTAATATTTACTGTTACATGTTATGCCATGTTTTGAAATGTTGTTTGTTACATATTATGTCATACTACAAAATATTTATATCTCAAGTTACGTTCAAGTCATGTTATGTGACGTCAAGACTTATGTTCTTTCGTATTCCAGTCACGTTTCATCTCGAATACAGTTGTGCATTTTGAGAACAATTAAGTTTCAGTTATCAATTAATTTGTACTACGGTCAAGAATGATACGTGCTGCCTAGTATTGCGATCAAGGCTATGCGCTTCCGAGTACTAAGGTGAAGGAGTATAATCTACCATACTACAGATGGTTAAATCAGTTAAGTTATGTTATGGTTAAGGATAATACGCACTGTCTGGTACTGCGGTCAAGGCTATACGCTACCGAGTACTACGGTGAAAGAGTATAATCTATCGTTATGTTAAGTTATGTTACGGTCAAGGATAATACGCGCTGCCTGGTACTATGGTTAAGGCTATGTGCTACCAAGTACTATGGTAAAGGAGTATAATCTGCCGTACTACAAAAGGATGATACGCGCTGCCTGGTACTACGGTCAAGGTTATGCGCTGCCAAGTACTACGGTGAAGGAGTATAATCTGCTGTTATGTTATGTTATGTTCATGTTTATGTTAAGTTTCAAGTTCATGTTCATATCATGTTATGTTCACATTTATGTTAAGTTCAAACTCATGTTCATGTCATGTTATGTTTATGTTCACGTTATGTTTCAAGTTCACGTACATGTTATGTTCAAGTTCACATTCATGTTATGCTATGTTCACATTCACATTATGTCTCAAGCTCACGTTTATGTCATGTTATGCTCCGGTTTATGTTAAGTTCAAGTTCATGTTTATATTATGTATGTTCATGTTCATGCTATGTTTCAAGTCCATGTTATGTTTCAAGTTCAAGTTCTTGTTATGTTGCTAGTCCATGTTATGTTTTAAATTCAAGTTCATGTCATGTCAAGTCAAGTTTGGTTCACGTTTCTATTCAGGGTATGTCAGTTATGCCATGCTATATGTCAAGTTATGTTATGCTTACTTACTATTTTAATTATGCATTCATGTTTTTACTGTGATGCATCATTAACCTGTGTGAAAGTTTCCTGTTAACTTGCCAAGATTTATAATCAAATCTCACCGTGGTAGTCCCAACTATTATTCCCCCTAAATGGTAGGTGTTGTGTCAGGATCAGAACACGAAGCAGACACTGGTAGACTGGAGGAGGTTGACTAGATGCCCCAGACATGACGCGGAACTTACAACTTACATAGTTAGTTTTTTAACCGATTCTGGCCTCGTTAATCGAGTTACATGAGTTACTCGACGAACTTCCTCAATAGTGTATTTTGGTAATGTAAATATGGAATCTGGCTTCCCATGTTTTAGAGATTACAGTCTTCTGAGACTTCTACTAAAATCGTGGATGTTTATTCTGTTAAGTATGCTTGGATTACAATTTAACTATTTGGAATATTATAAGTTTGGTGCACAGTATTGCTAAAAAAAAAAATTTGTCCGTTGCAAATACTGCATAATGCTATATGCATGTTAGGAATATTGCATCTTATATGTCATGAACGGGGGCAGGTAACCTTATATTGTATATCCCGACGCTTCAGATGTTCGTTCGATACCAAGCGAAATCTGGGGGCATCACAGGAGAACCAATTAAATAAGCACAAAACTTATCCAAAGCAAAAACTACAACTAGAAACTCTTTTTCAATGGTTGAGTAATTCATTTGAGCATTATTTAGAGTTCTATTAGCATAGTAAATGACATAGGGCTTCCTTTGCCTTCGTTGTACAAGGATAGTAACTATAGCATAATAACTAGTATCGCACATAATCTGCAAAAGTAAAACCCAATCAGGTGGTTGCATTATGGGTGCCGAAGTAAGCTTGTAAATCAACATTTTAAAGGCATCTTGACAAGCTTGTGTCTACTCAAATAGGACATCTTTAGCTAGGAGGTTGCATAGCGGTCTAAATATGGTAGAAAAATTATGTATGAACCTCCTATAAAACCCCGCATGACCAAGAAATGATCTAACATCCTTTATTGTCCTAGGTGTAGTTAACTTAGAAATTAATTCAATCTTGGATTAATCAACCTCTATCCCTTTGGAAGAAATAATATGCCCTAGGACAATACCTGAAGGTACCATGAAGTGACATTTTTTCCTATTCAAAATCAGTTCCTTTTCCTCACAACGGGTCACCACTCTTTAAATTTAGCAAGCATGCATCAAAAGAAGTTTCAAAAACAGTCAAGTCATCCACAAAAACTTCCATGCAATTTTCAACCATATCACTAAAAATACACATCATGCAACGTTGAAAAGTAGTAGGGGTATTACACAATCCAAATTGCATTATACAGAAAGTATAAGTACCAAAAGGGCAAGTGAAAGTGGTTTTATCCTAGTCTTCTAATGCAATTTCAATTTGATAGTAACCAGAATAACCATCCAACAAACAATAAAATGGGTGACCGGCTACACACTCAAGGATTTGATCAATAGAAGGGAGGGGAAAATGGTCTTCACGAGTGGCAGCATTCAATTTTCTATAATCAATACACATCTGCCACCCAGTCACAAGCTTTGTAGGTACTAACTCTCCCTATTCATTCTTCACCACATTAATGCCTGACTTCTTGAGAACAACTTGTGTAGGACTAACCCATTTACTATCAGTAATAGGATATATAATTCCTATATCTAACAATTTTAACACTTCATTTTTTACCACTTCTTTCATAGTACGATTAAGTTTGTGTTGGGGGTCTCTATGAGGCTTAGTTCCTTCCTCTAAATTAATTTTATGAGAACAAACTAATGGGCTAAGATCTTTGATATCTGTAATACTCCAACCTACAGCTAATCTGTGCTCGTTTAAGGTTCGAAGTAATTGCTCACCTTGAAATTCAGATAATTTAGATGAGATAATAATAGGAAAAGTATCACCTGGGCCAAGGAAAGCATGCTTTAAACCCTTAGGCAGAGGTTTCAATTCAACTCTTGGTGCTTCTATACTTGAAGGAATCTGTTTCTCACTTTTCTTAGGCAACTCTTCAAATTTCCATTGCCAAGCTCATGTGCCATAATCTTGAGTTTCATAAAAAATAATACAAATATCAACAACATCGGATGAATGACTAGTAATATCAAACTCAAAATTAACAAGAAATATTCAAGTGGATCATAATCATGAGTTGTGCGAACTCCCTTGTCTATGAGTGCGTCAATCATATACGTTTAGTAGCACTTGTCATCCTCTTTTGGTTGTTTCCCAATATGGAAAATATTCACCTCAATCATTTTCCCAAAAGAGAGTTTCATTAGACCATTCATGCAATTAATAAGAGCATGAGCAGTAGCAAGGAAATGTCTACCTAAAATTAAAGGGATTTTAGAACTAGAATCAACAACAGAACTAGTGTCAAGGATTAAGAAATCAATAGGATAATAAAACTTATCAATTTGAACGATCAGCCAATTGCAATACCCTGTGTTACTTTGACTCAACAATCAGCCAATTGCAGTACCACAATAGTCGGTTTGATTTCTCCCAACCCTAGCTGCAAATAAATGGAATATGGCATCAAATTTACACTAGCTCCTTAATCTAGTAGCGCTTACCCAAACTCATGATTTCTAATATTACATGCAATGGTTGGACAACCAAGGTCCTTGTACTTAAGAGAAATTTCCTACTCAATTAGAGCACTAACTTGCTCTGTCAGGAATGTTGTCTTCTTAACATGGTGCTTCCTCTTAACTGTACACAAATCTTTAAAAACTTTTGCATAAGTAGGAACTTGTTTAATAACATGCAGTAAGGGAAGATTAATTTTTACCTGTTTGAGGTTCTCCAAGATTTCATTGCTAGGATCCAAAGTTCTCTTATTCAATTTTACAGCTTGAGGAAATGGTACCTTAACTGAGCTCTTTATTAACTCGATTTCCTTGGGAAACTCGGCAACACTATTGCTTTTATCCTCTTCAATATCCTCTGACTTATCAGTTGTTGGTATGTCTAAGGATTTTCCACTTTGTGTCATAATGGCATTGACATCTTTCAAATTTTCTTACACCATATGTTCATCATGGGGTGTGGATTGAGCTTGAGAAGAGAACTTGCCACGCTCATTCACACTCAAGCAACTCATCATCTTAGATATATGGCTCTTTATCTCCTTGTTTTCTTCAACAACTACATAATCAAAGAATCAAAATTTTGATTGGTTTTACCCTGTGCCTCAATAAAAGCATGTAAAGTATCTTCTAAGGAGTTCCTAGAATAAGAAGATAATGTCTGATATGGTGTAGGGTAAGCTCTAGGTGGTTGTACAGGTTGCTGGTTTTCATATTTATAGCTAAAATTTGAGTGATTACACCACCTAGAATTGTAGGTATCAGAGAAAGGTGCATAAAGCTTCTTGTACATACCTAAGGCATTATATTGTTCCTCATACATTTCCCTCATTTTAGCAAATGTGGGGCACTCTTGAGCTAGGTGATCTACCCCACCACACACAAAGGACTCTACAGGAGCAACCATGTGTGTTGGCTTTAAATCCTTAGTTTTTAACACCTCTAACTCCCTAGTAAGCATCTCAACCTTAGCTTCTAGCTTATCCTCTTCCCTAAGATCGTAAATTCCAGTAGGCTGTGACCTATTTGTACTCTCAGTAGCACTAGGTCCAGTCCAAGTGAGCTTTTTCAGCAAGCTCATTAAGATATTCTATAGCCTCATCTGGATTATTCTGCAAAAAATCACCATTACACATCATCTTTGTTAATTGACGCTCTCTAGGTGTAAGTTCCTCATAGAAATAACTAACTAAGAGCCAATTCTCATACTCATGGTGAAGACACATACTCAACAACTCCTTAAACCTCCCCCAAGCTTGATACAAAGTCTCACTATCCTTTTGTGCAAAGGTAAAGATCTGCCTCTTCAAAGCATTGGTCTTATGTTGGGAAACGTATTTGCTAAAGTAAACCTATATCATCTCATTCCATGATCCTATTGATCTCAGTCTTAGTGAGCACAACCAACTCTTTGCTCTATCCTTCAAAAAGAAAGGAAAGAACATAAGTCTCACAACATCATCTGTAGCATTATGACCATGGAAAGTCATAACTACTTCCTCCAACTCCCTGATGTGCAAATAAGGATTTTCATTCTCTAAACCATGAAAGGTGGGAAGTAGTTGTATCATCCCTATTTTAAAATCAAGCTAACGAGTGTTGACTGGAAACATGATGCATGATGGAGTGGGTGTGCGTGTAGGGTGGAGGTAATCCTAAAGAGTTCTAGTGGGTTGATCTTTGTGTTCACTCATTTCTTTGGAACTAGATGGATTGTCAAATAAAGAATTTAAAAAATTTGATTATAACTCTAGCACAGGCCTACAAGCAAACCTACCCAAAGTGTCTATATATTTGTGCATGCAAGGGAAAAAAATGCTAAAAACTAAAAATAAATAAATAAAAATACTATGAAAAGGAAAGGAAAAAAATAATGCAGCAAGCTAAAAGAGGGAATGAAGTTATAGCCCTTACAAACTACTGAAGTAAAAATTATGCCTTGTGTCAATTCTTGCGCCGCACTCCCTAGCAACGATGCCAAAATTTGATGACGCCCAAACTATTACACGGTCGTGTCATATAGTTTAGGGTGTTGATCCATAGGGAGTCAGAAGAAACGCTACAAGATTCAAACTTAAGGAAAAAAATTAAATGACAATATGATGAGAATATGAGAATTCTACCTAAAGCATGTAATTAAAATGAGATTAGGGCACAGATAAGAAGGCAAGTAAAGCTTCGGGCTTCAATCAATCGGAGCCAATACTCTAACTTTTTCAATCCAAACTTTATACACAATTAAGAATTATAGCACCAAATTCCTAATTAGAAGATATGTTATTATGTTCATCAACTTTCTCAAATTTAATTCTAGAATCTATTCCCTCTTTACAAACCACGGTTTTTGTATATAAAAATAAATATCAAATCTAGAGACGACACTATGTTCACAAACAATAGTGTAGCAAAAGATCACATCAATGGTATGAAAAACTTGTTTAAGTCACAATCATATATTCATAATCCGATGGCTCAACAAGATCAAACTATAGCAAGATTTAATATAATTGTCTCAAATTTATAAAATCCAAAACAAATAGAGGAATTAAATCCTAAAATCTTAAACAATAAAACTTAATATATGAATTAAAATAAGTCAAAAAACTTTTACCAATCAATTTCAGCCCTAGGCTTTGCCCAAGAATTAGTTCTCCATGGGAGAACTCAAAAATTACAAAAAAATGGTATTTTTCTTCGTCTTGTTCAGATATGCCATCATGCCAAAGCCAAGCCAAAAAGATCTGCTCTTTCTCCCGTCCAAAAACCAACCAAAAGACAAAAAAAATTCCCCTTGTGTTCCATGCGTCTCTATTCTCCCAAGATAATGTTTATCAGTATTGCCTACTCCAACAACCCACAAAGACGTGTTGCATGCAACTCATATCTGCTACCTTTCATTGTGATTCCATTGCTAGACTCAGTGTCCTATGCGTGCCGCTCCAAATTGAAATGAAGTAAACCTGGTCCATTTCATTCGTAAAACCAAAATGTAAAAAAGGGCCAGTGGTGCTATCAATCTCTTCCCTTGTTGCTAGCCCTTTTCTCATTTTATTCAACAGCTCCTTGTCCCACTCTTCATTCCTTTCCAGCCTTTTCAAATATGGCTAACACCACGTATTTAATTTTCTAACAAGTCAAAAAGTGGAACAAGTCCACATAACACCAGTACAAGCTGCTTTCCATTTTTAGAAGAACTGAAGTTGCTGTGTGTCCTCATCTTTTATGGACTTTGAAATTAAATATAAAAATATGTGCTTAGAAATATCCCAAAATAAATAAAAATTAAATTCAAGAATATAAATTAAATCTTATGATTTCTATTCACATTTTAGCATTCTAGTCCATTAATAAAGTATTTCGAGTGCAATTTCATACACTAATCACTGTGCGACGTCATTGTTAATATAGTAGATGCATGTTAGGAACATTTAATCTTATATGTCATGAATGGGGGCATTTAACCTTGTGTTGCATGTCTCAATGCTTCAAATGTCCATCCGATCCCAAGCAGAATTTGGGGGTGTCACACTTATTATTGACTTTGATTGTGCATTCATGCCTTTACTGCCTTGCATGCATAATTAACCTGTATTGGAGTTTACTATTAACTTGATGAGATTTGTAATCAAATCTCACCGTGGTAGTCTCAACTACTATTCCTCTCGAATGGTAGGCTGTAACGCCCGTCCTTATGGTGGGTCTTTCAGAAAATGATTTTAAGAAAATAGACGGGAATTAAGGTTCTTGATGAAATTTTCTTTTCTTTCGTGCCAGGATACAAAAAACTCCATGTTTATAAATAAAAATTTGTTTCTTAATTTAAAAGGTTACAACAGAAAATATTAAATTTCATAATTAAGTCTCTCGTACAAAATAGCAGTACAAAATAGCATGCCTAGGCTTTCGTACTCTTCCCCTTGGGCTATGCCCGTCTTAACGTGTCATGCTCATCTTGTTATTGGGAGAGCACACATAAAAACTAAAATGAGTTGATGACTCATAAGTATGACTTCATACATTTAAAATATAATAACATAGGTTTTCAATCATGCATTCATCACTCCATACATATAATATACATAGCATGTATAGACATTCTGTTATTTTTAAAATGTTGTGAGGTGGGGTTTTTCTTTTAAACATGCTTTCTTCTCGTAAAACGCATTGCAATTTGCCCAGTCCAGTCCTTTGGTACCTTTTCCATTCCATTCATATGGTCGTTACGTATCTTCATACATCATGCATTCAGTCCATTCATTCCTTTTCAGTCTCTTCGTTCCTTTACAGTCCATTTAGTCCTTATAGTTCTTTCATTTGGTTCTTACAGTTCTTACAGTTTTTACAGTCCTTTCATTCATAAAATTCATTTTGAAAGCATTGGACATTTTAAAAAAGAAAAAAAATTCTTTCGTGGCATCGTTTTAAAAATGTTAGTTCGTGCATCTTTTTAAGCTTCGGTTCGTTTTCTTTCATGAACATACATACAATACGTACCACGTATAGCATCCATCCACATGCATACACTTACATACTTTGGGTGCGTGAAAAGAGGCTGCCAAGGAGGGCCGTTACTTACTTATACTTGAAAACTTATGTTTAGCTTTCTTTTCATAAAACGTGTTTCGTAGATAAAAGCGTCAGTTCGTAAAGTATTTTAAATAAAGAGCTTTTGTTTTCATCGTCATTTATTTAAGAAAACTCTAGAAGAGTATGAACGCAATACTTACCTGAACTTCATGCCATACTCATTCCATGCAGTCCATTCGTGTGCGTGTCAAATGGTAACCTACATGCATATACATAACCTTACATCATCATCTATCTAATACATAAACAACTATACTAAAAATAGAACTATGCTTCACTTGGAACACTCTCCATCCATCCCTAGGCTCTTACGTGCCATTTACTATGCTAAAACCTTTGAAATCTTATTTCTTAAAGTGAACCTGTAATTTACCTTAGGATTAAGACACTAAGACTTTTGTCTTACTTTTCTATTTCCACATTCCGACGCATGATTATGACCGACAGAGTCACGCGTTCCAACCTTAGACGATATACTCATCACTACCTTCATGCATCCTAGCCCATACTCAATCCTTATCCCATCCATGCATGCCACATGACTTTAAGCCAACTCTGAGGCTTAAATATCGTGTGACCATGCTGAGGATAGATTATCCATTCCATGAGGTAAACCTATCCGGCACACGTGTCTCACCAGAGGCACATATATCTTATCCCTTTTATCACCTAAGACTAATTTATAATCCAATGAATCCTCACTTGTATAAACAAGCTCCATACTCCGATACCAACTTGCTCAGACCTGGTCGATAGGACTCTTCCTACTTCCCGGCCCTGTACAAGTTCATTTCGACACTTAACAAGAGGACTGCATCCACAAATGCACCTCTATCACATTACTTAGCTCGAGACAAATCTCGAGTTACAACACGACGCCCGTAATGCTTCTGCTACACTACTATGATACTTTTCCACCACTTCACACATACTCTCAGCCATAAGTCAACCACAAGGTGATACCCATCACCTCGGACTACAGGAGAAGTCACAGCTACTTCGGGACACTGTTACACAGTTCCAACACTATACAATACACTCTAGGCTCCTCAACTAAGCAACCATCCATTTATACACGACATGCCTTACAGTGTATCGCTACACAACACAAAGCACATGCCACACGCACTCTCTTCACTCTATGCTACACATCACTACGGCGCACGTCACACGATGCACTACATGAAGTATGCTCCACGTGTACTTCCTTCACACACCACGCCACACCACAACTATAGCATACACCTCACGCCCATACTTCACAACACAGTCCACAACACTACATAATTATGCCCAACACTTTACTACACAGCCATACTTCACAACGAACTCCACAATATTAATAGCCCAGTCCACAACCTATTAACTAACATATATCATAAACAACGAGAGATAGAGGTTATACCATCGACGGGATAACCCATATGTCACTCATTGCCATTCACGATCAAGACGTCAGAGGAGTCGTACGTGGCAGTTACCATCGTGTATAGTGGCTATTAGCCACGAATAATGGTTATCCACCATGTAAAGTGGCGGTTTAAGCTTAGGAATAGCTAGGCGTGGTCTTGGAAAGGCTCAAGGTGGCCTCATGGTGGTCTGGGTCGTGAAGCACCGCGGCATCACGCCATGATCAGTGCACCCGAGAAAGAGTGAGGGTGCTTGAGGTGGAGGAAGGCGATGGAATTTCATGGGAAGCTAGGAGGAGGAAGAGGGAGGTTGGTGGAAGTGCTTGGTGGTAGGCGAGGTGGAGCACGGCTGTGCTAGGGCCGTCGGTGGTAGATCTAGGCCATGAGAGACCCATTTTCAGGTACACAGAGAGAGAGGCTTGTGGGGGACATGGAGGGGTGCTGGTAGTTCCTTGGTGGCTAGAGATCACGGTGGTGATGCTTGGTGGCCCAGCTGGCCATGCATGGCAGCACTAGGAGCTACGCATGGTGAAGCTGTTTTAAAAGTTTGGTGTTGATTATTAGCATATTTTAGTGGTTGTTTTAAGTATGTTTTTAAACTTAGAATGAGAATATCTTTGTTGCAAAACTTAGGTTTGATCATGAGTTTTGAAATTGGAGGAATTGCAACAAAAATAAGGAAAAAGCCTATGCAAGTTACGGCCCTTATAAAGTTTTTATGGTTTTGTTTACTATTAAATTTTTCTGATTTGATATTTGAGTTAAGGAAAAAATTTACATGAGGTATATAAATTTTGGTGATTCTTTAAGTTAGGATGCAAAATCCTTAAGTTAGGGGTAGAATAGTCTTTTTCCCTCATGTAAAGGGTAAAATGGTAATTTTTCTCTAAGTTGGTCATTTTTCCATATTTCTAATAGTTAGAGATTAATTTCTAACTTTTAGAAATCACTATTTTCAATTTCTTGTGATTGCACTTGAAATTGCTTAGAAAACAAGAAGACTGAGGTAAGTTAGCTTTTAAGTTACTAGTAGTTTACTTTATATGGGTGATAAGTGACAGAACTACAGTGTATATATGTATGTTATCATATATGCCAAGCCATGCCATACTAAATTATCACATATTTATCTGTTCTACAAAATTTATTCAGTCATGAGTTACTCATCTATTACACAAGATATTTTATCACATATTGCTATACATTACAAGTAAGTTATGTTAAGTATGTCATCTATTACATGTATATCAATTCATTTAATATTGACTGTTGCAAATATGTCATGTGAAATATGTTGTTTGTTACATGTTGATATTATATTATGAAATGTTTCTATCTCAAGTTACTCATGTCTTTCGAGTTATGTTCAAGTCATGTTATGCTACATCAGGGCTTCTGTCCTTTCATATCTAGTCACATTTCATCTCGAGTACATTTTGTGTATTTCGAGAAGAGTTTAGTCAAGTTACTCATGTCAATCACGACTCCAAGTGATAGGATGGGGTAATATCCTAGTGAAACTACTGTTCACGCTGGAGTATTTAAATAAGTGTGAAATTCCCTAAGTTGACGACATATTGTCGATGTGTAGCTGGTGAGGCCTAACTAGCTGGTCACCGGAGCACTCCAAGCACTAACGCCAATGGAGCCACATTTCATTTCAACAATTCATGTGGCCTCAACAACTGTGGAGCATAAAGTATGGGGTCACAGCAATTGTGGTGCATACATGACGTGAGACACAACAATTGTGACACGTAGAATACATAGGGCCACATCAATTATGGAGTATGTATTAATGCACTCATAGCTGGTCCAGATACCAATGTTGTGATGTTGTAATTGGTAGGGACACATGGCTATAGGAGACCCATGTAGCACCCAAGAAGTTGAATTTAAGCAGTTAAAGAAATAAGATTCCAAGTTCATGTTAAGTTAAGTTTCAAATCAAGTTCATGTTAAGTTAAATTTCAAATAAAGTTCATGTTAAGTCAAGTTTCAAATCAAATTCATGTCAAGTCAAGTCTCAATTTAAGTCCAATTCAGTTTAAGCAATGCAAATTCAATTCACGCTTCAATTTAAATTATGTCAGTTATGCTATGTTGTATGTCATGTTATGCTATGATTGCTTATGAATTTGATTATGCATTCATGCTTTTACTATCATAAATGCATCATTAACCTGTGTAGAGGTTTTCTGTTAACTTCTTGTGATTTGTAATCAAATTTCACTGTGATAGTCCCAACTACCATTCACCCGGAATGGTAGATCTTATTACAGGACCTGAAGGAGAATTGGGATTTGACCAACTGGACACAGGTGACCACCGATCACAAGCCAAGGCCCCACATCTCGACACGCGTGTATGCTATAACCCCAGTTGATATCGATGTTGATGTCCCAGAAACAGAAGGAGTTGGCATCATCCCTGGTACCCTCTAGACCCTTTTATGTTTAAGTTTAGCTAAGATTTGTTTGACTACAATTAGTAGTAGTACTACTTTATAACTAGCGTTAGGCAATGCTAGGCCAATATAATCTATAACTTGTACACTGTTTGATTCAAGTGAGTCCTTTTTTAAAAATAAACTTAAAAATTATGGTATCACACAAGAGTTCTGTTCGGAAGCTGAATTGTCATCCATGTGGTAAGAGTAATAATTCTCATTATGAGTATTATTGTTCATGCCAGTGTAAATATTAAATACTTTTTAGTGATATGAGGAAGGTTATTTAATGTTGATGAATAGTATTCCACACATTTGGAGAATTGTTTTGATTCTGAGAATACGATGGAATTTGTGTTTGGAAGAGTAAAGTGATTAGGAGAAGCTTTGGCCTTAGTAGGATTCATTTATGATAATCGTCTTACCCTGCAGCCAATAAATGGTTTCTTGCGAAGCACTGTCTTTAGATATGTAGATCACTCTCCTTTTGGAAGACTAGTATATGGGGAGTAAAATTTTAATCTTGAGGATTTATGTGAACAGTAGGAATAGATCATTTTATTTAGAGTTAGAATAAGAGCAGCTCATGATGGATAAAAGAGTTATGCCAATCATAAGAGAGAAAGTCTTGAGTTTAAGTTATTAACTGGTCAATTATCGAAATACCACATAGGAGGAGGAATGATTCATTGTGATTATGAAGGAGTAAGCAAGTCCTAGATAGATAGAATTCCTTGAGAAAATAGAGAAAGTGAATTTAGTTGTGTATGGATTAAAAATAAAAATAAAAACTTCAACTAACAAGGACACTTAAAGTGTCTCGCTTATATTTTTTTCTAAGGAAAAGTTTCAGAAGAGTATCTACTTGAAGTTTTAGATTTGGAAAGTATGTCGGTACAACTTCGCTTACTTTGTGGGGGAATTACAGTATAATTATTGATTAAAGTGATAGAGTTAAGGAATGACATAATCTCAACGGTAGATATATACTTGATAGACAGTAGGTTGGTAAGCAACATCTTTCCTTAACTTGTTGTTTGTTACTTGCGTCAATTTCGAGGATGAAATCTTTTTTTTTATAGGGGAGGTTGTACCAGCCTGCTAGAAATTTAATGGTGGAATTTCTATAGGATTTAGGTAACTCGTGAAAGCTCCATAAGTTTTCACGAATCGACCAATTACATAAATTTTAGTCTGTCAATATAGTTAGTATTATCACTCACTATAGTGTAAGAAATGCGATTTTTATTATTTGAGGTAGTTAGAATTGTCAAAATATGTTATGGTCTGTGTCATTAGACTCAGTTGATTATTTAGGATTTTATGGCACAATAACCCATTTTCATATTTTCGATAAGCGCACCAAGTACAGTGTTTTCAAAATCATAGTGTGGAATGTCTAAATTATGTTAAAGAAGTTTTATTTGGACACTTGGAAAGATCTTACCACACATGATTAATAGTATTAGACACTTGGCATCATGAGGAACATTGATGGATTTGAAGGATTCAATGTATGAGATCATGCCACCTAAGCAAAAACCCTGTTCCATCCAACCAATCAAATTGTGCCAAACCAAAGAAAATTTATACCCTAGTATAACCCTATATGATTGAAATCCAGATGAGAATCCAAAAGCATGGTTAAAACCGAAATCCTAAACGGTTTTATCCAAATCCTAAAGTTGACCTCAAAATCCAAACTGAACTGGTTTCTAGCATTATGTTTAATCGTTTGATTAAATTACTTTCACATGTTTTTAATCCTTCAAATTTATGTTAGAACATCATTATCCAACCTTTTTAACTTTGGATATTTGAATGAACTAAGAGAATTGAATTTGGGCTTGATAGCAACCCAAACCCTCTTAAAACCCCCAAATTGAGGCCCATTTGGTTTAGACCCATTAAGGCCCACGAATTTGGCCTCATTAGCATTGCTTTTTGGCTTAGTTTTGTACCCTCACTTGGCTGACCAGATATTTAAAAAAGGGACCTAGAAGGTTCTAGAAGGGATAAGCTAAAGGGGCCACCTCACTCTTTCAACTCAACACTCCACCATGAGGAAATATTTTGGGATAGTTTTGTCCACCTTTTTGGGTTACCAAGAGCAACACTCAAGCTCACTCTCAGCCCTTTATTCATCCCTCACTTATCCAAGAAGTCTTCCAACTCATTTCACAATCATCCCACCTCTTGTTCCCCATATTCCTTAGAAAGAAATCCAAAGACTCTCTTGGACAACTTTTAGAAGTTCTTTTGCATGCCCACTTTGAAACTTTTTTAAGTGTTTTCTCACAAATTTAACTCATAAAAATTGTGCCTTTTTTAGTCTAGTTTATGTGGATATCTTATTTGTTACATTTGAACATCATTTGGTCAGTCGAATGTTGTTTAAACCCTAGAAAGGGCATTCTGGGCGATAAACTGGAGACTATGTTGTATTTTAGAGTTTTTGTCCAATCTAATGGATAGATCTTGGTCCAGAATTTTTTATGAAATATTACTAATATATGTATATGATTATTGGTTGAGGATTTGTTACATGATTAAAGGTTTTGATGAAGGATTTTCTTAGATCTAGAAACATAGAGACTGGAAGAGGAAAAATAGTTTCTGTTTTGAGAAAGTTTAAATCTTTGGTGGTTTAACCTATTCCAATGGCTTTCATAATTTTATTGGAGGATACTAAGCCTCTTATATACATGTTAGAATATTATTTTGAAGATATTTTATGTTAATTTCAAAGATATGAGATTTTATGCAAAGAGATATTCGAATAGGCAAAAGTGCAAATGTTCTTGGCTAAATTTATGTTTTGGTTGATTTTTAACCATGTAATCTTGAATTAGAAGCTTGGATCTATTTTAAGACACCTTTTTAAACCATGTGATGTTTTGGTTGATTTTTAATCATATGATCTTGAATTAGAAGCTTAGCTCTATTTTGGGATGCCTTTTTAAACCATGTGATGTTTTGGTTTGAAGATCACACATTTATAAGTCATGGATCCAAAGGTTGATCAAAACAAGTTTGAAACCAAAATCTGTTTTTAAAACTTAGAAAGAAACCAAAAATTCCAAGTATTGTATTGGTGATTTTGATGACTTTTATTGATGATTCAAAATATAATTATTCTTACGAATATGTTATGAGTATGTTAGAAGAAAGATTTAGATTTTTGAAGTTCTTGGAGATGCTTGGAAATAGATCAAATCATTTGATTCAATGGTTTGCCCTTTTAGTTAAAAAGTTTGAATTCTTTTTTCTAAACGTTTGGTGTTGATGATTAGCATATTTTAGTGGTTGTTTTAAGTATGTTTTTAAACTTAGGATGGGAAGATTTTTGCGCAAAAATTTGGTTTGACCATGAGTTTTGAAATTGGAAGAATTGCAACAAAAATAAGGAAAAAACCTATGCAAGTTTCGACCCCTATAGAGTTTTTATGGTTTTGTTTAGGATTAAATTTTTTTGATTTGATATTTGAGTTTAGGACAAAATTTACATGAGGTATGTAAATTTTGGTGATTTTTAGAGTTGGGATGCAAAATCTTTAAGTTACGGGTAAAATTGTTGTTTTCCCACATATAGAGGGTAAAATGGTAATTTTGCTCTAAGTTAGTATTTTTCCCATATTTCTAATTTATAGTGATTAATTTATAATTTTTAGAAATCGCTATTTTCAGTTCCTTGTAATTGCACTTGAAATTGCTTAGAAAATGCGAAGAATTAGGTAAGTTAGCTTTTAACTTACTAACAGTTTACTGTATATGGGTGATAAGTAAAGGAACTACAGTGTATATATATATGTTATCATATATGCCAAGCCATGCTATGCCAAGTTATCACATATTTTTTAATTGCACAGAATTTATTCTGTCACGAGTTATTCATCTGTTACACAAGATATTCTATCATGTATTGCTGTACATTACAAGTACGTCATGTTAAGTATGCCATCTATTACATGTGTGATGACCCGTTTTTACGTGTATTTTCACTGAATGAGTTGTTTTTTAATTTAATTAATATATTAGTTCTTTTATTTTAAATTATTGTATTTTAAATTAGTTTTATTTTATTTGATGTGGTGTTTAATTTATTTTAGTCGTTTTACGTTTTTAAAATCATTTTCGGCGGATCAGTTTTTGGTTTCCAGAGTGAGGACTGGACCTCATTTTTTTCCCTCATCTTTTCTTTTTCTTTTATATTTTTTCTTTCTCTTTTTCCTTTTTCTTTCTTTTTCTTTCTTTTCTTCTTCTTTCTTCTTCCTTCTCTTCCCACGTGCCCGAGCTGCTCCATTTCTCCTTCCCGTCACTGACCCTTTGACCGTCCAGACCTGCCGCCGCCGGCCGGCGTGGTCAACACCACCCCCACCATTCGAACCCCCTCCAGCCGGTGATCACCCCCACCAATTTTCAGGGCCATTCAAGTCACGGCACCAGCTCTCCCTTCTCTCTCTGTCGCCGGTTGCTTTCTCAGCCCAGAACCGCCGTTCGCTGGTGACGTGGCCGACACCACCCACCCAGTTTTCTTCTCCTCCCACCAGTGAACATCCCCACCAAGTTTCACCTCCATCCGAGCCACCGTTAGCTGCCACGAGCTCCTCCAAGCCACACGGTTTTTGAGCTTTTTCGGCTCCGTCGTTCCACTTCCGGCCACAACCTCTTCACAAATTCTTTCCCTACCTCTTGCCGACCTAACCCACCCATTTCTGGCCTCGATCTGTTGCCGGAGCAGCTCCCACGAGCTCAACTCCGTTCAGCCCCTTTTTGGCCATCCACCGCCGTTTCCACCACTACCCACGGCCAAAGCTCACTTCCTTTAACTTCATAAACATCTCAAGACCCTTCCCTATCAATTTTGTGTCTTGGTTTGTCCCCGTTCGAAAGTGGGTAATTTATTACCCACGACCACAGTGTAAAATATACTGTTACGTTGTTTTTCCTCCGCCGTTTGCAACGTCGCGAGCTTTCGAAAAATATCGTATAGCGCTGTAAGTATTTTCCAAACTCTACTTTTAGATTTAAATATATTTTGCTCTTACCATAATTATTTATCTGCTGGTTGGTTGATTCCGGACTGAGTCCGAGGAGTTCGAGGGTCGGATGGATTGAGGACGGAGTTGCTTGGATTGTTGATTTGTGATTGGTTGGTTGTTTTGTGCATTGAGGTTGCATTTACATGGTGCATGCACGTGCATTTTATTTAATTGAGAAAATCATGTTTCATCGGCGTAAATGGATTTTCGGGTGCATGTGTATCACAACCCCAACTCGAGATGGGGTATTATCTCGGTGGAGCTCCTCTGTTCACTCAGGAGCGTAATATACTGAGTGATGTCCCCTGAGTTGTTGCTGGGCGACAACAAGAGCGGGCGGAATGGTAAAGCTCTTCATACCGACTCTGTGGCCCTTCGCTGGCGAGGGCTAGAGGATGCTTGGCTACGAACGCTCGGGACGCGAAACTGGGCATTGTTTAGGTGTCACACGCGTTGTCGTTACCTGTGGTGTGGCACAGGAGCCAGGGTGTGCGGATGACCCCTAGGGGAGGTAATTTTGCATACGGATTAATTGGTTATTGGTATGAGTTGGATATGAGCCAAATGAGACTTTTGGCGGGAATTGGAAAGTAATGCGTTTTTTGGGCTAAATGAGATTTTGGCGTGCATGGAAAAATATGTGTTTTATGGGTTATGTGCATTGCATTCTTTCATGCATGTTGTTTGAGTTAATATGTTTTTATCTATTGGTGTTTGGATCTTACTTACCTGCGGCACCATTTTTGGTACCGTAGATTTTGATGCAGAGTTCGAGGAGGAGGAGGAAGCTGAGCCCGAGGATACGGCTCCGCTGGAGTTCTGGGTGGGGTTATGCTTTATAGTTAGTTTTTAAAAGATATTTGTAGTTTGTAATATTTTATTATGTATGTTTTGAACCACTTTGTATTAAACTAAGAAAAATTCTGGTACTTAGTTATATGACTTTGCTATCCACTGCGTGTTTTTTCGTGCACATTTGTTGCTTTTACACACACTTGGCACTCGTCGATAGGGTAGTGACCCGTGTTGTCATCATCCAGACGTCTCGATTTTCCCGTGTCCATATGTGGGGATCTGGGGGCATCATAACATGTATGTCAAGTCATGTAATATTCACTGTTACAAGTATGTCATGTTAAATATGTTGTCTGTTTCATGTTTATGTCATGTTATGAAATGTTTCTATCTCAAGTTAGTCATGTCTTTTGTTCAAGTCATGTTATGTTACATCAGGACTTCTGTCCTTTCATATCCAGTCACATTTTGTCTCGAGTATAATTTGTGTATTTCGAGAAAAGGCAAGTCAAGTTATTCATATCAATCACGACCCTAAGTGCTAGGATGGGGTAATATCCTAGTGAAATTATTGTTCATGCTGAAGTGTTTAAATAGGTGTGAAATTTCCTAAATTGATAACATATTCTCAACAGGTAGTGGGCGGGGACCTAACTAGCTAGTCACCAGAGCGCGCTAGGCACTAACGCCGATGGAGCCACATTTCATTTCAACAATTCATGGGGCCACAACAACTATGAAGCATGAAGTATGGGGTCACAGCAATTGTGGCGCATATATTATGTGAGACACAACAATTGTGACACGTAGAATACGTGGAGCCACACCGACTGTGCAGTATGTATTAAGGCACTCACAGCTAGTCCAGATACCTGTGTTGTGATGATGTAATCGGCAAGTTATGCTATGTAGCACCCGAGAAGTTGAGTTTAAGCAATTCAAGAAATAAGGTTCCAAGTTCATGTTAAGTTTCAGATTAAGTTCATGTTGAGTTAAGTTTCAAATCAAGTTCATGTTAAGTTAAGTTTAAGATAAAGTTCATGTTAAGTCAAGTTTCAGATCAAGTTTATGTCAAGTCAAGTCTCTGTTTAAATCCAGCTCAGTTTAGGCAAGTCAAATTCAATTCACGATTCAATTTAAGTTATGTCAATTATGCTATGTTGTATGTCAAGTTATACTATGATTGCTTATGAATTTGATTATGCATTCATTTTTTACTGTCATGCATATATCATTAATCTGTGTAGAGGTTTTCTGTTAACTTACTGAGATTTGTAATCAAATCTCACTGTGGTAGTCCCAACTACCATTCACCCCGAATGGTAGATCTTATTATAGGACCTAAAGGAGAATCGAGATCTGACCAACTGGACACAGTTGACTGAGTGACGGTGTAACTTCAATGTTAATAGAGTTAACTTAAATTACTACTTGAGCTATGGAGTTGCATCTCCAGTACTCTTTTGGATCATAGCCATTTTGGACTAGTGTTGTGATCTTAGTTATTCAATATGTCTTTATGTATGAAGTATGTTTGAAGTATTTGCGATATTTTCAGTTTGGTGCACAGTATTGTTAAAGAAAAAAATATTTTTCAGTTTGGTGCATAGTATTGCTAAAGAAAAAATTTATCCGTTGTGAATGTTGCATAATGTTAGATGCATATTAGGAACATTGCATCTTATATGTCATGAATGAGGGCAGGTAACCTTGTGTTAAATGTCTCGACACTTCAAATGTCCATCCGATCCCAAGTAGAATTTGGGGGCGTCACAATTGTTTAATTCTTTCTAAGTTGATATTTGACTTTAGGACAAAATTTATATGAGAAATGTAAATTTTGGTTTGAAGCGTCGAGCTCAATTTCACAAGTTCGTTCACGTCATGTCAAGTTTTATGTTCAGTTTCAAGCTCAGTTGCACGTCACATTTATTTCACTTTCAGTTCAAGGTCAATTCATGTTCAGTTCATGTTTAGTTTTATATCATGTCTAGTTCACATAAGTTCAGTTCTTCTCATGTTAGTTCAAGTCATGTTATATGTCAAGTCATGTCATGCTTATTTATGATTATGATTATGCATTCATGCCTTTACTACCATGTTTGTATTTGTAAACTGTATGTTAAGTTATCTATTAACTTGCTGAGATTTGTATTCAAATCTCACTGTGGTAGTCCCAACTATCATTCCCCTTGAAATGGTAGATCATGTGCCAAGATCAGGAGATGCAGTAGAAGATCTGTGACCCCCCCCCCCCAAATTTCGTTTGGAATCGAATAGACATTTGAAGCATCGAAACATGTAAAGGTTACCTATCCTCGTTCATGACATATAAGATGCAATGTTTCTAACATGTATCTAGCATTATGCAATATTGTTAGCGGATAAATTTTTTTCTCTAGTAATACTATGCACCAAACTAAAAATATCACAAATACTTGAAACATACTTCATACATAAAGGCATAATAAACAGCCATGATCACAATAGTAGTCCAAAATAGTTGTGATCAAAAGAGTACTGGAGATACAACTCGATAAGTACAAGTAATAACCTAAATTAATTACTATGTCATCATTGACGCCACACCGTAGCTTAGTCGATCATGTTTAGTTGGTCGGATTCTGATTCTCTTTCGAGTCCTATAACAAGATCTACCATCCGGGGGGGAATGATAGTTGAGACTACTACAGTGAGATTTGATTACAAATCTCAGCAAGTTAACAGAAAACCTTCACACAGGTTAATGATGCATGCATGACAGTAAAAGCCTGAATGCATAGTCAAATTCATAAGTAATCATAGCACAACTTGACATACAACATAACATAGCTGATATAACTTAAACTGAAATGTGAACTGAACTTGACTTGAACTTGATCTAAAACTTTACCTAACATGAACTTGCTCTGAAACATAACTTAACATGAACTTGCCCTGAAACTTGACTTAACATGAACTTGATCTTAAACTTATTCTTTAACTGCTTAAACTCAACTTCTTGGGTGCTACATGGGTCCCCTAGAGCCATGTGTCCGTGCCGACTATCACATCACAACATAGGTATATGGACCGGACCAGCTATGAGTGCATTAATACATACTCCATAGTTGTTGTGGCCCCATGTACTTTATGTGTCACAATTGTTGTGTCTCACATAGTGTATACACCACAATTGCTATGACCTCATACTTCATGTGCCACACTCACTATGGACCCCACGAAACTGAATGTGGCTCCATCAGCCATTCCGGTGACCAGCTAATTAGGTCCCTACCATTACATGTTGACAGTATTTCATCAACTCAGAGAATTTCACACCTATTTAAATACTCCAACGTGAACAAAAGAGTTTCACTAGGATATTACCCCATCCTAGCACTTAGGGTCGTAATTGACATGAATAACTTGACTTGACTGTTGTCAAAATACACACACTGTACTCAAGGCAAAACATGACTGGAATACGAAAGGACAGAAGTCCTGATGTAACATAACTCGAAAGACATGACTAACTTGAGATAGAAACATTTCGTAACATGATATAAACATGTAACAAACAACATTTCATAACATAGTATCACATGTAACGGACAACATAACTAACAAGACATACTTGCAATAGTGAATATGACATGACATACATGTAATAGATGGCATACTTAACATGATGTACTTGCAATGTATAGTAATACGTGACAGAATATCTTGAGTAATAGATGAATAACTCATGATAGAATAAATTCTGTGTAATAGAAAAATATGTGATAACTTGAAATGGCATGAAATATATGATAACACACATACATACATTGTAGTTCCTTTACTTAGTACATATACACAGCAAACTGCTAGTAAGTTAAGAGCTAACTTACCTCGATCTTCATATTTTCTAATCAATTTCAAGTGAGATCACGAGGAACTGAAAATAGTAATTTCTAAACGTTAAAAATTAATCACTAACAATTAGAAATATAGAAAAATACTAACTTACAGCAAAATTACCATTTTACCCTCTACATGTGAAAAAATGACCATTTTACCCCTAACCTATGGATATTGCATCCTAACTCCAAAAATCACCAAAATTTACATACCTCATGTAAATTTTGTTCTAAACTCAAATATCAAATCAGAAAAATTTAACACTAAACAAAACCATAAAAACTCTATAGGGGCCAAAACTTGCATAGGCTTTTCCTTTATTTTTGTTGCAATTCTTACAATTTCAAAACTCATTATCAAACCAAGTTTTTGCAACAAATATCTTTCTATCCTAAGTTTAAAACATACTTGAAACACCCACCAAAATATGCTAATCATCAACACCAAACTTTTAGAAAAAGGATTCAAACTTTTTAACTGAAAGAGCAAACCATTGAATCAAATGATTTGATCTATTTCCCAGCATCTCCAAGAACTTCAAAAATCTAAATCTTTCTTCTAACATATTCATAACATATTCCTAAGAGTAATCATGTTTTGAATCATCAATAAAAGTCATCAAAATCACTGAAACAATACTTGGAATTTTTTGGTTTCTTTCTAAGTTCTAAAAATAGATTTTTGTTTCTAACTAGTTTTAATCAACCTTTTGATCAATGACTTATAAAGATATGATCTTTAAGCCAAAACATCACACGATTTAAAAAGGCGTCCTAAAACAGATCCAAGCTTCTAATTCAAGATCACATGGTTAAAAATCAACCAAAATATACATTTAGCCAAGAACATCCACACTTTGGCGTATCTAAATATCTCTTTGCATAAAATTTCATTTATTTGAAACTAACATCAAATACCTTCAAAATAATATTCTAACATGTATATAAGAGGCTTAGGATCCTCCAATAAAATTATCGAAGTCATTGGAATAGGTTTAAACCACCAAAAGTTTAAACATTCTCAAAACATAAACTATTTTTCCTCTTCCAGTTTCTAAGTTTCTAGATCTAAGAAAATCTTTCATCAAAACCTTTAATCATGCAAAAAATCTTCAATCAATAATTATATACACATGTTAACAATATTCCATAAAATTTCAAACTAAGATCTATCCATTAGCTTGATCAAAAACTCCAAAATATAACATACTCTCCAATTTATCACTTAGAATGACCTTTCGAGGTTTCAAACAACATTTGGCTGATCAAATGATCTTAAAATAGAAAAAATAAGATATCCACATAAACTAGACTAAAAAAGAAATAACTTGTATGAAGAAAAATTTATGAGAAAATACTTAACAAAGCTTCAAAATGAGTGTGCAGAACTACGAAAAGCTATATGAGAGTCTTTAGTTTTCTTTCTAAGGAATGTGGGAAAAAGAGGTGGGATGATTATTAAATGAGCTGGAAGACTTCTTGGATAAGTGAAGGATGAAGAGAGGGCTGAGAGTGAGCTTGAGTGTTGCTCTTGATAACCCAAAAAAGTGGACAAAACTATCCCAAGATATTTCCTCATGGTGGAGTATTGAGTTGAAAGAGTGAGGTGGCCCCTTTAGCTTATCCCTTCTAGAACCTTCTAGGCCCTTTTTGAAAGATCTGGTCAGCCAAGTGAGAGTGCAAAACTGAGTTAAAAAGCAATGCTAATGAGGCCTTATTCATGGGTGTTAATGGTTCTAAATTGAATGGGCCTTAATTTGGGGTTTTAAGAGGGTTTGGATTGCTATCAAGCCCAAATCCAATTGCTTTTAGTCCAATCAAATATCCAAGGTTAAAAAGTTTGGATAATAATGTTCTAACATAAATTTGAAAGATTAATAGCATGTGGAAGTAATTTAATCAAGCGATTAAACATAATGTTAGAAACCGATTCAGTTAGGATTTTGAGGTCAATTTTAGGATTTGGATAAAACCGTTTAGGATTTCAGTTTCAACTATGCTTTTGGGTTCTTAGTCAGATTCCAACCATATAGGATTTTACTAGGGTATAAATCATTTTTGGTTTAGCACAATTTGATTGGTCGGATGGAATAAGGTTTCTGCTTAGGTGGCATGATTTCACACCTTGATTCCTTCAAATCCATCAAATATTCCTCATGGTGCCATGTGTCAAATACTATTCATCATGTGTGGTTAAGATCTTACCAAGTGTAAAAAAAAAAACTTCTCTAACCTAATTTGGACATTCCATACTGTAATTTTGAAAATATTGCACTTGGTGTGTTTATCAAGGTTACTATTCATTCTGAAAAAGTGCATGATAAACTTGGTACCGAGAAATCCTTAATATTCATATGAAGCTATAGTGAAAATTGTTTACCGAATTACCCCTAAAAATAACTTCACAGTTTCGAAAAGGCATTTCGTCCAAAAATATGAAAATAAGTTATTGTGCCATAAAATCCTAAATAACCCACTGAGTCTAATGACATAGACCATAATGCATTCTGACACTTCTAACTATTTCAAATAATTAAAAATCACATTTTTGGTACTATAGTAAGTGATAACACTAATTATGTTGACAGACTAAAATTTATGCGATTGATTGATTCATGAAAACTTATAGGGTTTTCACGAGTTTCCTAAAATCTATGGAAATTCCACCATTAAATTTCTAGTGGGTCGTTACAAGATCGTTTGAAGGCGGTCGACTAGACAGTGACAGCACGACGCAGAGCCCATTGCTTCGATGCTCCATTCCATTGATAGTATTATGGTATCCTTGACTGAGTTGAGCAAGCTACTTGATTGATTAGCCTAGTAGTTACTTTAGTTTTACATGTATTTAAGGAGCTCTATCTCTAGTACTCTTTATGTTACGGACTTATTGGACAAGTATTGTAACCTTTGGATACCAATTATCACAGAAATTTTATGAAGCATGTTTATGTTTTGCGATATATTACTTCTGGTACAGAGTATTGCTCAAAGAAAAAAATGTATCCATTGCAAATATCGCATATTGCTTAGATGCATGCTAGGTGCATTGTATCCTTAATTATCACGAACGGAAGTAGGTAACCTTATGTTGCATGTCCTGAAATTTCAGAATTCATGCAATTCCAAGAGGAATCTAGGGGCGTCACCTATAGGATACTATTAACCTGCAAAAGGATGACACAATCTAATTTTTGCACATCCACACTCCACTGCCAACTTCCACCAATACCAAGCCTTTTCTTCATCCAAACCCATGCCCCCACCCCCTCCATGAAGCCCTATAAATACCCCCCTTTGCCCCTACTTCCTCCCACCATTCCTCAAAGCATTCCGCTAGAATTCTTGGACTCCCTGTTAGTGTAAGAATAGAGGGAAACCGAGTGGGTTTGAGAGTGTTCTTGAAGTGAGTTTGTGTTGGGAGCTCAAAGATGATTTTGTGAGTAATCTTGCCCCATATTTTGTTTAGTGTTATCATAGCATGTTAGGCTTTAAGTTATGGCATGGAAATGAAATTTTAATTGAGTTTATTTAGGGATTACCATGCTAAATGCAAACCGGGTCAATGTGGGAATATTGAATGAATAAATTATTTTGGTTTGAGTTTTTAGCCATGGCACATCTTAATATGATTTTATATGATTCACTAAGGTCTTCGAATAAACTTTGAAGATTTAAATTTGAGGTTAAAAGCTTGCCATAATAGGTTATAAATTCATATCTTGTGTTGATCAACTAGCATTCATCGGTTTTACCTAATTTAAGTTTAATTTATGAAGTTTTGCTTAAATTTCCTAGGCTTGAATCATAAGCATTTAGAAAAGCCTTGTGATTGGGATAAGAATGGAAATTCAAGATTTAGTTAGGTTTTAAAACATTTCTTGGAAAAAGAAAAGTTAGAAACTTCATGCATATGGTTAATGGATGGTTTAGTACTTATTTGGCCGTAATCTATGCTTAAGTGTTGGGATGAATTTGTATGATCTGTAACTAAGTTTGTAAATTGCCCCTAAGGTTATATTTGTAGTTTCCACTTGATTAAATTTGAGCACACTTGCATCCACAGAGGTTTTAAGCTTGGAATCACATATAGGCCTTAAGATATGCATGCCACGGGTTGGGTATGTTTGGCATAGTCATAACTTGAATCTTACAATTCTAAGGGCATAAATGATTTTAAAACATAGAAAATATGATGTTTGGGAAACTTGGTGAATTTTGGAGCTCGATTACAAATAGTGAAAATTTAGGGCCTTAGTGGCAATTTTGAAAAGTTTAAAAGCAGTTTTGTAAGTATCAATTTTTGAACCATTTTGATTATGAACATCTTCCTGTGGTTCAAATCCTAACTTAGAATAACTTTAATTTCAGCCACCTCGATTCTCTAACTTCATAAAATTAGTAAGTTAGCCTTTAACTTACACTTTGATAATTTATTTATAATTTATTGATAAATATCACATTCATGATATAAATTTCATTCGGAGCATGAACATCATGTTATATGATACATTGAGTATTTGATTACTTACTTACATGACAAGTGTAATTTCCACCATTTTGGCATATTATATGAGATTTTCATTTTCACATGAAGCATATCTTACAAGTACATGTCATGAAAAACATTCTCAAGCATAGCATGAAAATATAAATTTTTGTCCCGATCCCAATGACTAGGACGGTGAATTATCCTAGTGCAACTTGTTCACTCTAAAGTGAGTAAAAATGGAATGGTAACCCTAGATTGACAAAGAACTGTCAACATACTTCGAATGTATTTGTTTTAAAAAATACCAGAGCAAAGTCAAATTTATGGCACATACGGTTGGTGGGTGCATATGTATGATGTTATGATGTTACCATAATGATGTTATGATGAAATGTTATATTACCAATCATTGTTGTGAATACCATACCATAACGGCCACTGGTTTGGTATAGGTATCTTACCTGTTTCATACAAGTCCAAATACCAGCCGTACCGGCCGATATTTGCACTTATATCGGCCCGTACTGACTAGTATTTCAGCTTTTACTTTTTTTTTTTTTCATTTCTTCAAACTACAAGCTCATTTTTTACCCCAAATTCAGACCAAACTATTTATAATTTATATATATGTATTTATGTATAATTTATTCATATATAGACTATTAGTTTGGAATATAATTTATATATATATATTATTCATATATCAACTATCTTGAAACGGTACACGAAACGGTACGGATATCAAAATATTTCGTTCCAATGCCTTGACTAGTACGACATCTGGTACAGTATTCAAAACATTGTTACCAATGCATTAAAAAGAATCTACAGAGAATGTAGTTCCAACATGAGTTGTACTATAATCACCAACAGGTACTCACAATACGTATGGAGAGCTGTGATAATATCATACGTTATGATGTTAATGTTAATGATGGCTATAATGTTGATGAAAGATTATATTTTTGAAAGATGAATTGGAATATGTTTTTTGAAAGAAAATGTGCATCAAAGTTTTCTAAAAATGTTGAAGAATCTGAATAGGAGACAAATATTGACTTTCTGCATAACATGCATCTCATATTTATCATCTGTCATGCATAATTTATCTCTAGGTACGTTGGTTATTAACTTATTGAGATTTCAAGGAATCTCATTGTGATAGTCACTACCATTCCTTCTAGAATGATAAAAGTTTTATGAGGACTGGAGGAAACCGATTTGGATGGACCAATGGATACAATTGCTTGAGTAGGAGATGGACCTGGAGCATAGATTAGATTTGATTATGATGTTTATAGCACTAACTCTTTATGCCTTAGAGTGTATGAAAGAGTTAATTTAACTATTGACGCTTAGTTTTAAGTACTTGTATGAATAATGCGCTATCTTTAAATTTGAACTTATGATAATTATCAATGCAATTGGAATGTTTTGTTCATTTTGGCATGAGTTTTATTTTAGTTACTTTTGTTCCATTGCGATATTTATAAACTGTTAATTATATACTAGGATACATTATATATTAATTATTATAAATGAGAGTATATAACCATGTATTACATATCCTTATGTTTTAAGTGTTCATTACATCTCAAAGAGTGAATTGAGGGCATTACAATAAAAATGAGTGTTATTAATAAAAAAGTTTTAAAGAATTTTGCTACATACAAGTACAGTTGCGCACTAATCTGTGTACCATTATTGATTTATTCATACTTAAAATTTAAATTAACACTGTTTTCAATAAAATCTACTTTTTAATTAATCACATCACATTAATACACAAATTAATACACAACTATACTTTCAACTATATTTTATTTTTTTTAAAACTGTGACATCAGCGCACTCAACCACAATTAGGGCTGTTCACCCGACCCGATCCGGACCGTATTAGCAGCATTCCGACCCGACCCGCCTGTTTCCACTACCGAATATGGCTTTCCCGAACCGTTACCCGTTACCCGTTTACCCGACTCGTTTTGTTTCGGGTTTTCCGTTTTAATTTATTTGGTATGCTATAAGACATTCGTTTCAGACCTTTTCTCTTCGAATACCCAGTAACCCAAACCCAAATGGTTCAGCTTCTTTGCTTTCAAGCCGAACCCAGACCAACATTCCTCTGGCTTCTACAAGCTTCTTTTCGATAATGATAACGTCTTCTAAGGTTTCCAGTATTTACTGGTCTGAACCATGGCCGTGATTCAATGATCATGGCTTCCATCGACGCGTCCTCAAAAACCGGTCGAGCCAGATCCTCTCCTCCGCCATAACCCCAAATGCTAATCCACCGTTTATGTCCAGGGCCTTCTCGTCCGTGCCCACGTCGATCCGAGCCACTCTCTTCCCTGGGGATGGTATTGGCCCGGAGATCGCCGAATCTGTCAAACAGGTCCGTTTCTCTCTCTCTTTCGACGATATCCAATCGATTCTATCAAAGTTGAAATAACATTTTAATAAATAATATACTTATATGTACAACGCACGATTTTGAACCCGAATTTAGCTGCTTTTAGAGGCAACTTTCTCATCAGGAAATTTTTATTTGGAGAACGGAGATTTTGGTATTCTTTCTCACTTTCATTGCATAAGACATTTGGTTTCAGATCATCATGTATTCGACAAATGCTTGCCGGGTTTATGAGCAAGGAGGAGAGAGTGAGAGAAACGGGTATCGGGTAATTTTCGATTAAGTCAGAAACGGGTGCGGCCATTTCCGCTTCCGAAGAATACTGGAACGGTTCGGGTTTTTTTGTGTCGGTTCGGGTAGGTTAAATCGGCCGGTTCGGAACAGCGGCTTATTTGTTCACCCCTAACCACAATAAATATCATTTCTCTAAACGCTGAGAGGTGGCCGCGAGATGCAGTCAAGGCTAGTGGCGCTTGAATACAAGGAAATGCTGTGATCTGATCCATGTATAATAATAAGCACGAGGCGATAGTACGCTCTCCCACTCTTGACTGAGGCAGGCAGTTCTTTCTTCCAAACCCTAGCACAGCGCCCAACGAACCACACCCCACCCCCCCAACCTTCTCCCTCTCTTTCTCTCTCCCTCTCTCGCCCTAGGTCTTATTGCATTTCCAGCTATGTGATGCTGACCGGATTTTTTGTTTTCGGTTCTAGAGTACGGTAGTACATTGTGGGTAATGGCTTCCGCATGCGTCAACAATATCGGGATGTCGCCCGATAACATTTTCGACTGCGCTCCGGCGACATTCCCTCCGTACGGTTGGCTTAGCCCTCGCATCTCTTTCAGCCGCGAAGAAGACTCCTCGAAACTTGCTGGAGTCAAAGCTCCCACAGCGGCTGCCATGGAACCTTCCGAGAAGCCAGATCCAGAAGCTTCATCTACCGATTTTGAGTTCAGGCTCGAAGATCCTGTCGCTATGCACCCTGCCGACGAGCTGTTCTCCGAAGGAAAGCTTGTGCCTCTCCAGCTCTCAGCGGTAAAGCCCTCGGTCAACGAGCCCACAACCTCGTCGGAGATAATGTCGCCGGACTCCACCAACTCCCGGGGGAGAGCCGAGGTTTCCGGTACGGACTCCTACCTGTTTTCTCCAAAAGCCCCAAGGTGTTCGAGTAGGTGGAAGGAGCTTCTAGGGCTGAAGAAGTTTTACCAGAACGCTAACAACAAACCTGAAACCCACAAGGCGACTTGGAGCGCTAACCCTAGGTCTCTGAAGCATTTTCTCCACAGAAGCTGTTCAAGATGCTCGTCGTCTTCCTCTGACGCTTCGATGAGCCTCCCGTTGTTGAATGATCTGGACTGTGAGTCGGTTTCCATGTCCTCGCGCCTCTCTCTTTCCTCCTCATCCTCTGGACCCGAACACGAAGATGTCCCTAGGCTTTCCCTCGACTCCGATAAACCAAACTCGAACCCGATTTCTCTTCACCGGAATCCCAACAACCCACCAAGGATGAGAATGGTGAAACCGAGGGCAATATCGTCGGATAATAATACAAATCCGACGAGGATGGGACGAAGCCCGATAAGGAGGGGAACGGGGGAGCATTCAGGTGGGGCGGGGAGTAGAGGGGTATCCTTGGATAGCCCGAGAATGAACTCGTCAGGGAAGATAGTGTTTCAGAGCTTGGAGAGGAGTTCGAGCAGTCCGAGTAGCTTCATTGGAGGGCCAAGGACGTTGAAGCATAAGCAGAGGGGAATGGAGCGCTCATACTCGGCGAACGTGAGAGTCACTCCGGTTCTCAATGTTCCGGTTTGTTCGCTTCGTGGGTCCTCCAAGTCGGTCTCCGTGTTTGGGTTCGGCCAACTGTTCTCGTCGCAACAGAAGAGAGAATGTAACGGGAGCAATAGAGGCTTGCATGGTAACTGCAGGAACCGCACTGATCGAACCTGAGGGAAGCGGAGGAACCACTGGGTCATTGCTATTATTTGAATAAAGCAAATATTGATCACGTGAGAAATGGTTGGGTTGGTTGGTTTCTAGGTAGCCAGCTACTTAATTCGGGCTTTTTTTCTTTCTTTCTTTCTTTCTTTAACTGATTTTAGGCCGTGCGTGTGTCGTGTAAATATGCGGGGAGGAAAGATTGGGGGATCTTGAAGCTGGCTTCTGTTTGCTGATAATTTTTTTTGATCTTGGTCGTTGTCACTGTATATGCTCTACGTCCGTTCTCTACTCCTAACTTCAACTTTTAACCGTTTAAAAAAAAAAACAATGGAGAGCAGTAGATTTCCAGGATCTCTCTTGGTCTTTCTTCCTCTGGATCTGAAAGATATGGAATCTGTTTCGTTTTCAATTTATTTTTGGTGGGTCACGAGGCTTTCTGACTGTGATAGGAAATCTATTTGTTAAAGAGCTCGTATGACTTTGTTGTCATTCTCTGTCTTTGCTTTTATTTTATTTTCCGTTCACTTTGGCCAGAGATTCTTTTGGACAAATGCTTCACGTACCTATAAATTAAAATAATAATAATAATAATAACAACAAACGTAGACTGTTATTTTATAGCCGTGCTAGCACGAGAAGGCCTCCGAGAAGTACAAAAATATATTATCATTTATTTTTTTATATATTTGTTAAAAAAAATTTATAATATTATTAAAAAAATAGTTATTTAATCACTGAAAAAAAAATATTGTCGGGACCGGAACCAACTCTGGATAAGACTAGAATTTCTAATTATTTTATCCTGTGTAACTTCTTGCGCTTATCAACCTGTACATGACGTTTTTGTTTAGCGCGGAGCATTTGTGGGAAGTGATACCGAGATTCAAACAGTAGATCGGAGGCGCCAGGCTCAGCTCCATCGGTTTATGTATTGGTTTATTTTTATTTTCATACAATTTTTTGTATATTTTTAATTGTTAAAAAAAATTTCACAATATTATTAAAAAATACTTCATTCATTATTTACTAAAAAAAAAAAAAAAAAACTGTTGAAATCCATTGTTGAGAACTTGAGATAAACGCTAGGTGGGTTTAGCGTTTTCCTTACGTAGTTTTTTAGCTCAAGCTCCTGAATAAAAACTAATTTATAGATAATAAAGAGATTTTATAAAGGATCCTACTAACGGTATCGATGGTTTAAACCTATTACTATAATTTGTTTTTTTTTTTTTTTTACATATTATTAAACATCTTTAAATATTAAAAAAGATGTATCAATTCACTAATAAACATTTTGTTAAGCATTAAGCAAAAAAAAAAAAAGGCATCGATCCATTTGGTGGGTCCAATTTATCAGTACTCTAAGCATTTTCTTTTTACAAATATAAATATACAAACTGACGTGCTTTGTTATAATATGTAACATTATACAACTACTTTTATTATAATATAGATATAACGTATCATACAAAGTATGCGTGTGACATTTACTCACCATCGTAAGGGGAACTTTGTTGTTGCCAGGTGTGACTTTTCTGGATTTAAGACCATCGACTTCTTTAGACTCGACCGACTACCATACTTCCACAGTGGCGCGTGGCTCTCACACGCCATCACAGTCGCTTTGTTAGTGTTTTGTTTACCTCCAAGGTTGAAAATGCGAATATATATCTTTCCAACCTGTAATTTGTTATTTTTTCATATATCTTTAACTTTTATTATGTCTTTTGTTTTAGAAAAATAAAAAAACAAAACAAAAACATATATAGTTTTTTAGACTTTTGTTCATAGAGTGTGTCCTCTACTCCATCTTAAACTGAATGTGAGGTTTATTAACTCTGTCTTAAATAGAGTACTATCTCTCAGACGGTGGGTCTGTAAAGAGTCACAGTATGGAGTAGACTATGTCAGTTACAATTATGTACTGGAGAGTTATTCAAGTTTTAGGTCAAAATTTAGTTGTAATGTCCCGTTATCAATAAATGAAATATGTTTTAGCATTAAAAAAAAAGTTCATAAATTTATTATTATTATATCTTTTTGTGGCTGTAATATTTTTCTTTATAGAATTTTTAAATTTTAACAGGTATGTAGCATGGGTTGGGTGGTGGGCGTGGAAGAGGTGACCTACATGGGTCTAATGTAGATGTTAAGATAAGATGATATAAACAATTTATGAACAGTAATAAAATAATTTGAAATAAAATGTTTTACGAGGTTTTAGAATTTAAGAGAAAAAAAGTTAAATAAAAAATATTATAAAGTTAAAATATTATTAAAACGCTATTTTTGTTTTGAAATTTAAAAAAGTAGAATTGTTCTTTTTTTTTTTTGGTATTTTATTTGAATGCTTGATAAAATTATAATGATTAGATAAACAAGTTAAAAATTTAAAAATTAAAATTAAAAAATATATATTTTAGCCGTATTTGAATGTTGAGATAAGATAATATGAGATAGATTGAAACCCTCTTAACATCCAAATGGGATAGAAGAGTGTCTACTTGGTTAATATGCTCTTCGTACAGGAAACATTTTGGATGGACACAGAACTTCCAACTTACTTATGACTTCAATTGTTTGTAATTCTAATTACCTCGTAAAGCAAGCCATGGTTTGTCTTGATGGAAAGATGCTTTTATTCCCCAGCTAGCAGACAGCCGCCCTAATTGAAGATATTAACAACGGGCAAAAGCCAGAGCAATATGGGCGCATGTTGGGGAGCACAAAGTAGTGAGATCCATGTTAAGTGTTGGAATATCCAAGAACAAATTGAAGCATTAGAATTAAAATCATGTGAAGCAAAAATGCTAAAATCAAATAAAGAAACTGTTATATGACAGTTAAGTTAGTTGATGTAATAAGTTAGTTACATTTCTTGTTTTTCTTGTATCTGATATAGTAAAATCAGATAGCTTACAATGCCAATACGTGTATATAAATAGATGTGATGTAAAGCAGTATTCATTCAAGTAATTCAATTCATTCTTTTCCTATTCTCTGTTTCCTTCTCTTCCTTTTCTCTGTTTCTGTTTTACATATTTTACATGGTATCATCGAGTATAAAATTTCCGCTGCTCTCTTGATCTATCTTTCAGCTTTCTTGCTGCTTTCTTTGTTGCTATGGAATCCTCTGCTAATATGGCAGTTTCTTTTTCATCTTCATCTTCAATGAATCCATCTGATGATTCATCCAGCCCTTACTATCTCCATCCCAGTGATAATCCTGGAGCTCTTCTTGTTTCTGATTTTTTCAATGGTGCAAATTATGTTGCTTGGAGTAGATCAATCTCGATTGCTCTTTCTGTAAAGAACAAACTTGCTTTTATTGATGGAAGTTTGCCTCAACCTAGTCCTGATAACACAAAACTTCATGTTGCTTGGCTGCGAGCAAACAATCTTGTTTTGTCTTGGTTGATGAACTCAATTGCAAAGGAACTTCGAGGAAGTCTTCTCTATTTTAACACTGCATCTGACATTTGGGATGAACTAAAAGTTAGATATCTTCGAAGTGATGGCCCACGAGTTTTTACATTAGAGAAATCTTTAAGCTCTATTTCTCAAGGCTCAAACTCAATCACTGAGTATTTTAGTGATTTCAAAACTTTATGGGATGAATACATTAGCTATCGCCCTCTCCCTAAATGTACTTGTGGAATTATGAACACTTGTACTTGTGCCATCTTAAAGAATCTTGCTGATCGCCAACAAGCAGACTATGTGATGAAGTTCTTGGTTGGTTTACATGATTCTTATTCAGCCATTCGAAGTCAACTGCTTCTTTCTACTTTACCATCAATGGGGAAGGTCTTTTCTTTGCTGCTCCAAGAAGAAAGCCAAAGATCTTTGACAAATGCAGTAGGTCTTCCTCTTGATTCTCATGCTATGGCTGCTACACAACCACCAAGACAAGCTTATCCCAATATTTCCAAGTTCAGCAAACTCAAAGGAAAATCTGAAATCACTTGTTCCCATTGTGGTTTTTCTGGACATCTTGCAGACAAGTGCTTTCAGATCATAGGTTATCCACCAGGATGGAAAGGCCCTCGAGGAAAAAGATTCAATTCAACACGATTGCCCAATGTAAACATTGCATCTTCTCTGGAGCAAAATTCAAATATCCCAAACTTGCCTTTTTCTCAAGAGCAAATACAAAATCTGATCACTCTTGCCAATAGCTTGTCTACTTCACCTATCAATTCTAATTCTGCAGTCAATACTGCCTCCACATCAGGTAATCATTTCACTGCTTGTTCAACTGTTAATTCTTTGAATTCTCCATGGATACTAGATAGTGGAGCAACAGATCATATGATCTGTTCTCCCCACTTCTTTACTTCAATAAAAATACCCACCAAACCATCTTCAGTCCATTTACCAAATGGTCAACTTGTTCCTATTATTTTTACAGGAACTGTCAAACTTTCTTCTGATTTAGTGCTACATAATGCTCTTTACATCCCTTCTTTTCATATCAATCTTATCTCTGCTTCAAGATTGACTAAAGAAAACTCTATTGCCTTGTTTCTTTTTCAATCTAAATGTGTCTTGCAGGATATCAACAAATGGAAGATGATTGGGCTTGCTGAAGTTAGAGCTGGCCTATACCACCTTATTTTTCCTCATAACACACAGCAGACATTACATGACTCAACCAATTCTTTTTTGGCCAACACCTCTTCCATCAGTCCTAACATATGGCATTCTCGGTTGGGACATCCTTCTCCTGCCAGATTGAAAATCATTAGCTCTCTTAATCCTTGTATAAAATCATCTCACAATCATGTCTGTGAGATTTGTCCCCTAGCTCGACAAAAGAAATTGTCTTTTCCTGTATCACAAAGCAATGCAAATAAAGCTTTTCAATTAGTGCATTGTGACATCTGGGGTCCCTTCTCAATTCTTTCACATTCTGGTTACAAGTTTTTCCTTACAATTGTGGATGATCATACACGTTTCACTTGGCTTTATCTTATGAAAACAAAATCAGAAACCAGATCCTTACTCATCAATTTCATTACTTATGTTCAAACCCAATTTAATACTCAAATTCAGACACTTAGAACAGATAATGGCCAAGAATTCAACATGCCTAATCTTTATCAAAAATATGGCATGATCCATCAACTATCTTGTGTAGAAACTCCTGAGCAAAATGGTAGAGTTGAAAGAAAACACCAGCATCTGTTAAATGTAGCTAGAGCTCTCCTTTTCCAGTCAAAATTACCTTTATCATATTGGAGTGAATGTGTGTTAACTGCCACACACCTCATTAATCGAACTCCATCATCTGTATTAGGAAATAATACACCTTATGCTCTTCTTTTTCAAAAACCACCTGCATACAACTACCTCAAAGTCTTTGGTTGTTTATGTTTTGCTAGCACAATTCAAAACAGTCGAGGAAAATTTCAACCTAGAGCCTCAAAATGTCTATTCCTTGGATATCCACCTAATATCAAAGGATATAAGGTACTTGACCTCCTTACTCTTAAAATCTTCATTTCCAGGAATGTTGTATTTCATGAAACTATCTTTCCTTCTATACCAAACACCAATCATACACCTTTTATATTTCCTGATTTTCCTTCACCATATGATTTCACAGTACCTCCCATTTCATCTCCTGATATTGCAGTGCCTTCAATCTCATCTCCTGATATTGCAGCACCTTTCATTTCAAATTCTGACAATACAGTCCCTCCTATTTCAAATTCTGAACATATAATACCTACTATTTCACCTTCTGACATTGCAATACCTTCTGCAATTACAGTACCTTCTGTCTCACCTTCTCCTATTCTAGCATCTTCCAATTCACCTCCTGTCTCACCTTCACATTCACCTTCCAGCTCTCAGATTTCAATACCTTCTATTCCTCAAATAAATCATGAACATATAAATCCCAGAAGATCTGAAAGAATAAGGAATCCTCCCCCATACTTGCAGAATTTCTATTGTGGTAATATGGTCAAGCCTGCTTCAGCATCTCAGGAATCTTTCCATTGCTATCTTCCTTCTCCTGGTAAGCCATACTCTATTGCACATTTTCTTTCCACTACAAAATTGTCCCCTAAACATAGAGCTTTCATTTCTACTATATCTTCTACCTTTGAACCTAAAACTTTCAAACAAGCTAGCTCACATCCTCAATGGCAAACTGCCATGTCAGAAGAAATTAAAGCTCTTGAATTAAATAGAACTTGGGAACTTACAATTCTACCTCCAAATAAGACTGCAATAGGATGTAAGTGGGTTTATCGTGTTAAATACAAAGCTGATGGCACAATTGAAAGATACAAGGCTAGATTAGTGGCAAAGGGGTACACTCAACAAGAAGGCCTTGATTTTTTTGATACATTCTCCCCTGTGGCTAAAATGACAACAGTACGCACTTTGTTATCAATTGCTGCAATTAAGCATTGGCATTTACATCAACTTGATGTAAACAATGCTTTTCTTCATGGAGACTTGAATGAAGAGGTCTACATGCAGTTACCACCAGGGTACTCCTCACCAACTGATCCTAGAGTTTGCAAACTCAAAAAGAGTCTCTATGGTCTCAAACAGGCCTCAAGACAATGGTTTTCTAAGTTGTCTTCATCCTTGCTACAGTTTGGCTTCACTCAAGCAAAATCTGATTCTTCTTTGTTCATCAGACACAATTCAACCAGTTTTGTGGCACTCTTGATTTATGTTGATGATGTCATCATTGCATCTAATAATCTTGATGATATAGTTACTGTTAAACAGTTTCTACATGATTCTTTTACAATAAAAGATTTGGGGGAACTCAAGTACTTTTTGGGGATTGAAATGGCTAGATCAGCTAAAGGCATCTCTTTGTGCCAACGCAAGTATGCTTTAGACATCTTGCAAGACAGTGGATTTTCAGGATGTAAACCTATAGCCTTTCCTATGGAATCTACCCTAAAATTGAGTGTCAATGATTCATCTCCTCCTCTGCCAGATCCTGCATTATATAGAAGACTTGTTGGCCGTCTACTATACCTCACTATAACCAGACCTGACCTATCTTATTCAGTACAAGCATTAAGCCAATTCATGGCTAAACCGAGTACCAAGCACCTTCAAGCTGCTGAAAGGGTTCTCAGGTACATTAAAGCAACACCAGGACAAGGCATTTTCTTATCTGCAGATTCTCATCTTCATTTAAAAGCTTATTCAGACAGTGACTGGGGTGGATGTATTGATACTAGAAGAAGTGTCACTGGTTTCACAGTGTTTATTGGAGATTCTCTCATCTCATGGAAGTCAAAAAAACAACCAACTGTTAGTCGATCCTCAGCTGAGTCTGAATACAGAGCTCTAGCCTCTACTACATGTGAAATTCAATGGTTAATGTATCTACTGGCTGACTTACATATTCCCCATCCACAAGCTGTTTTGCTTTACACTGACAGCAAACCAGCTTCTGAAATTGCATCAAATCCTGTTCAACATGAGAGGACAAAACACATCCAGCTAGATTGCCATCTGGTCCGAGAAAAATTACAAGAAGGACTGATCAAGATCATCCATATTCCTTCTAAACATCAGCTGGCAGACATATTAACTAAACCACTTGGTTCTCTTAATTTTCATCATTTAGTCCGCAAGATGGGAATGATTAATATCCATTCCCCTCTTGAGGGGGGGTGTTGGAATATCCAAGAACAAATTGAAGCATTAGAATTAAAATCATGTGAAGCAAAAATGCTAAAATCAAATAAAGAAACTGTTATATGACAGTTAAGTTAGTTGATGTAATAAGTTAGTTACATTTCTTGTTTTTCTTGTATCTGATATAGTAAAATCAGATAGCTTACAATGCCAATACGTGTATATAAATAGATGTGATGTAAAGCAGTATTCATTCAAGTAATTCAATTCATTCTTTTCCTATTCTCTGTTTCCTTCTCTTCCTTTTCTCTGTTTCTGTTTTACATATTTTACATTAAGGATAACGACGCTTTGGCGAATGGCAATATTTTTCACTTTTGTCGTTGTGCGCTAGTGTATGTCCCGTCTCCCACCCTGCGCATGCATGGAGGACGCGCCTTGGCTCTTCCAACAAAAGCCAGCTGCAGTTGCTGGCGCAACTTTCTATTGGTTCTTGTAGCCAAATTCCCTATGATTGATTATATTTAACCAGTTAAAAATCTAGATTTTAATATTAAATTCAAACATTGAAAGTTTTGAGTTGACACATGGGCGAACGAATATGCATCATCTTATTTCAATATGTAAGGTAAATAAAATTGGTTACGAATAATTAGCTTTAATTTATATTGAGTCCTATTATAATCATAAACTCTACTTGTACCCGTGGTTGGAAACACCCTGCATATGCGTCTCTCCATTTGGGCAATAATGAAACGGTGTCGTTGCTGAGACTCCCAAAACATGAAAAATAAAACTTGACTTTCCCAGTACAAGAAACACCTCACTGCACGAAACAAAGAAAACTGTAGTAGTAGACGACCACGAAGGTGACTACAGGTTCTGAATATTTCGTCTTCTCATCTTCCTTTTCTCATCTTCTTCTTCTCATCGTCTTTTTTTTTTTTTTTTTTCCTTCTTCGCATGTCCCAAACCTTCCTTCGTCTTCACTAGAATAGAATGCAACCAAAAAAAGAGGTCAGGTCATTCTAAAAGCCCTATTCTCCGACGTCCGTATCCTTGAACAAAAATGTCACTTAAAATGTGTTATGCTTTCTAAGTGAGGGTCTGTACAAAGATTGTACAGGTATCATTTTCAATGAAAAGAAATTCATGAATACTATCACTATTAGAATAAATAAATGCAAAATTAACTTACCATTACAAGAATCATTTTCGCACATTTAGCAAGTGTCTGGACAGGAAAGCTGACATTTTGCTTAAGAATGGAGGAACCAACTGAGAATAACTATTGGAAAATCTTATTGATTCAGGACACATTGGGAGAAAAGCCAATTAAGAATAACTAGGAAGACCTAGACCCACTTGTGTCTTCAGAAGATTTAACAAATCCAGATGCAACCTCAGGAATAAGTAAGACAATCACCGGCGCAGTTTCGGCTACCCACAGTGACGACCATTGGCCCAGATTCAGTTCTCAAGCAATGGCACTACCTAGCTCCAGCTGGGTTTGGATTATTGTTTTTTGAGCTCAAGCGCTACCCAGCAGAACCAATGTTTTTGATGTTTCACTTTGGGTTTCATTTCTTTACCTCTCATCTTTTTTTTAAGGGTAATGATACACTTACCACTCTTTCACCACTATTTTATCACTTGTAGTGTATTTATTTTTTTATAATTTTCTTTTAAGTATTTTTTTAACATCCTTAGCTATTAAGAAAAAATTTTAAAAATATATAATTTTAGTGATAGTCACTTGCTTAATCATTAATTAAAAGAAAAATTTTAAAAAAAAATTAAAAAATTTAAAAAAGTGGTAAAATAGTGGTAAGGCTATCATTATTCCTATTATAATATCACATGTTCCTATTTTGAGATTACTTAATCATTATTTATTTTTATCGAGGCGAAGTGACTTGCAAAGGAGCCAATATATTTCTTATTCTTAGTTGGGTATGTAACCAAGTGATATACCCTGTTTGGATACAATAAACAAAAAATCTTTGCAATAAGCAAAAAATCAAAATAATTATCGTAAAGACATAAAAAAGTTCTTCACAAATTTCTTCTACGACGTCTTTTGAGTGGTCCTGCACTTTCTTAAATTCAAATGATAACATATTTAAAAATCTCTTTAACAAAATCTTAAAATCTATACAACAAAACTAGGATTATTCATGTAGACCGGATTTTTTTCTTGACAAAGTCCGGAACCCATATTAAATCCAGCCCGAAATCCAGGTTGCAAAACCTGAACCTATCCGGTTCGAGTACGGGTTATGTAACTGTAGTACATTGTTTAAAACCAGATACTCGGATTTACGTATAAAGAAAAATCCTTCACGTTAAAAACCCTATCTTCTAAAACCCATCGTTTCTTCCCCCCCCCCCCCCCCCCCAATTCTCTCTGCCCTAATCCCCATTCGAGTTTTTGACCTTTGCCTTAACCAGATCGCGAGGCTGAATTCGTTGCTTTGCAGCATGCTGGAAGTGAATCCAGACATGTGGGATCAAGTGGACCAAGCGCGGAATCAATATGTGGAATGGGGAGACCCATGGAGGTGTCTTCATGCCCAATCCCTTAAGTACTGTCAGGGCCTCTAGAATCTTGATCTCTCCGGACCCTAGCCTCTCGCAACTCAACCTTATTCTTCTTTAGGTGAGACATGACTTTTGGGTAAGATTTTGTTCATCACAAATATGTGTTCTTTTCTTAATTTCTGGTTGGATCTATATTTATGTTCTTCTCATATTATAGCTAGACCTATGTGTAACAACCTGTTCCTTCATTATTTTATAGTTATGAGCCTCATTCTACGTGTTGAACTTTGATGGCATGTTTCAAAAGATACCAAGTGGATTTTTAAAGCAAATCCAGTATTTTAAAGCTGACGAATATTTTAAATGTTCTAGAAATATTTATGTGGTATTTCAAGTGTTATCGGACTAAGCTTGTTTTTAATTAAATAACACAATTATAATATTTTGAAGGGCTCCAAAAATATTATAATTGTGGAAAATTATTTAATTTAAATGATTTTAGTCATTTAAAAAATATTACGAGATTTAAAATATGTTGAAAACTCTAAATTAATTTAAATGGTTTTATTCTTTTCAAGTAATTAACAAAACTTCATCATTTTAATTATTGATGAAGGAATATTATTTTTTAAACTCCAGTTTATAAAATAATATTCTATCTTAATTCCTCTCAGTGTTTTAAATTAAATAAATGCTTACTCATTTTCAAATCAGTATTTAAACTCACCGTTAGATCGTTTTGAAGATCCCAAGATGAGGTGCTTGAATTAAATACCCAAGCCCCTACCTTTCTCCTCTAACTTTTTCCTTTCCTCTCTCTCTCTCTCTCCTCTCCTCTCCCTCTCTCCCAACCCAACGGTTGACCTCCCCCATGGTCATGCTTCCCTTCTCCCAGCTTGGCGCCACTGCATGCCCTCTACCCTCATTGTCGCCACCGACGTGTCCCCCTCACGTTGGCTAACACCTACTCCCACCAGTGAGTCACACGGCAGCCCCATTCCTCTCCTTCTTCAGCTTTTACAAAATGGGTTTCAAACTCATTTATCTCCTCCTTGTGCCACCGTGCGTGGCCAGCTAGACCACTGAGCACCTCCATCGGCACCACCATTTCACAAGCTTCACCTCCATGGCCTCCTTGCCCTGCAACTCTCACTCTTTCTGTTGCACCACCACACACACATGCAAGGAACCCATACGGGTTCTCCACCCACGTTGCTGTGCACGACTACCCATGCCACCACACCACCACCATTGTGATCCCCAACCATTCATGACCTTCTCTAGCCATTCCCATGTGTGAGGCTCCCAAATTCCGTTTGGGATCAGACGGAAATTTGAAGTATCGAGACATGCAACACAAGATTACCTGCTCCTGTTCATGGCATATAAGATGCAATGTTCCTAACATGCATATAATATTATGCAATATTCACAATGGATAATTTTTTTTTCTTTAGCAATACTATACACCAAACTGAAAATATCTCAAATGCTTAAAACATACTTCATACATAAAGACCCATTGAACAACTAAGATCACAACACTAGTCCAAAATGGATATGATCCAAAAAAGTACTGGAGATGCAATTCCATAGTATAAGTAGTAATTTACGTTAACTACTATATTAATATTGACGTCGCACTGTCGCTCAGTCAACTGTGTCTAGTTGGTCAGCGCCCGATTCTCCTTCAGGTCCTGTAACAAGATCTACCATTTTGGGAGAATGATAGTTGGGACTACCACAGTGAGATTTGATTACAAATCTCAGTAAGTTAACAAAAAACCTCATCACAAGGTAATGATGCATGCATGATAGTAAAAATATGAATGCATAATCAAATTTATAAGCAATCAAAGCATAACTTGACGTACAACATAGCATAACTGACATAACTTAAATTGAAACGTGAACTAAACTTGACTTGACATGAACTTGATTTGAAATTTGACTTAACATGAACTTGCTCTAAAACTTGACTTAATATGAACGTGATCTAAAACTTATTCTTTAACTGCTTAAATACATACTCCACAGTTGTTGTGACCCCATGTATTCTACGTGTCACAATTGTTGTGTCTCACGTAATGTATGTGTCACAATTACTGTGACCCCATATTTCGTGTGCCACAGTTGTTGTGGACCCCACGAAAGTGAATGTAACTCAACTTCTTGACATGAATTTAAACTTGAACTGAAACTTAACTTATCATAAACTTCATCTAACTTATTAACCGCATTTCTTATGAAAGTTCAAGCACGATCACGAGGAACTGTAATTAGTGATTCTAAAAGTTAGAACTAAATCAATAATAATTTGAAATATGGAAAAATACTAACTTAAGAATAAAATTTTCACTTTACCCTCTACGTGTGAGAAAATGACCATTTTACCCCTAACTTAAGGATTTTGCATGCTAACTCCAAAAGTCACCAAAATTTACATGCCTCATGTAAATTTTGTCCTAAACTTAAATATCAATTTAGAAAAATTTAAAACTAATCAAAACTATTAAAACTCTATAGGGCTGAAATTCCCATATGCTATTTCCATTGATTTTTGTTTCTAACTTGTTTTGATCAACCTTTTGATCTATGACTTATAAAGATGTGATCTTCAAACCAAACCATCACATGATTTAAAAAGATGTCCTAAAACATATATAAGCTTGTAATTCAAGATCACATGGCTAAAAATCAACCAAATTATAAATTTAGCCAAGAACATCCACACTTTGGCCTATCCGAATATCTCTTTGCATAAAATTTCATATCCTTAAAACTAACATCAAATATCTCCAAAATATTATTATAACATGTATATAAGAGGCTTAGGATCCTCCAATAACATTATCAAAGCCATTGGAATACGTTTAAACCACCAAAGATTTAAATTTTCTCAAAACAGAAACTGTTTTTCCTCTTCCAGTTTCTAGATCTAAGAAAAGATTTCATCAAAACCTTTAATAATGCAAAAAATCCTCAACCAATAATCATATACATATGTTATAAATACCCCATAAAAATTTTGGACCAAGATCTATCCATTAGCTTGGTCAAAAACTCCAAAATATAACATATTCTCCAGTTTATCGCACTGAATGACCTTTCTAGAGTTTAAATAATATTTTACTAACCAAATTATCTTCAAATGGAACAAATAAGATATACACATAAACTAGACTTAGAAAGGAACAAATTCTATGAATTAAAATTTATGATAAAACACTTAAAAAATCCTCAAAATTGGCGCGTAACAGAACACTTAAAAGCTGTCCGAGAGAGTGTTTGGTGTTCTTTCAATGAAAAGTGTAAAGGAAGATGATTTCATGGGGAGTAGGCTGGAGATATTTTTACACAATATATGGAAGAGGATAAGGCTAAAGTGAGGGTTGAGTGTTGGCCTTTCTTACCTAAAAAGTTTACAAAAAGTAGCCCAAGATATTTTCTAATGGTGGAGTGTAGATTTGGAAGAGTGAGATGACTCTTTGAATTTTCCCTTCTAGAACCTTCTATACCCTTTTGAAGACATCTGATTAGTGATTTGGGGGGATGAAATTACTTGGCCAAAATGCTAAGGTGCCCAATTTTGTGGGCCTAAACCGAATGGGCCTCAATTTGGGGTTTTAAGAGGGTTTGGGTTGCTATCAAGCCCAAATCTAATTTCTTTTGATCCAAGATTCTAATACTATTAATCATGTGTGGCTAAGATCTTCCCATATGTCCAGTTAAAACTTCTCTAACTTAATTTGGACATTCCACATTGTGATTTTGAAACTATTGCACTTGGTGCGCTTATCAATGTTACTATTCACTCCAAAAAAGTGCATGATAAACTTGGTATAAAAAAATCCTAAATATTCATATGAAGCTACAGTGAAAATTTTTTGTCGAAATTCAGGCCTGAAGTGCCCCTAAAAATAAATTCACAGTTTCGAATAAACGTTTCGTTCGAAAATATGAAAATGAGTTATTGTACCATAAAATCTTAAATAATCCACCGAGTCTAATGACACAAACCATAACGCATTCTGACACTTATAACTATTTCCAATAATTAAAAACAGACTTATGATACCATAGTAAATGATAACACTAACTATATGGTTATACTAAAACCTATACGATTAATAGATTCATGAAAATTTATGGGGTCTTTACGAGGTTCCTAAAGCCAATAGAAATTCCACAATTGGGTTGTTTCCCCATGCACAATCGAAATCCCCATCTCTCTCACTCTCCCCCACTCTCCATGGCCTCTCCTCCACCTCACGGCCTGATCTGCTGCCGTGAACCACCGTACAACTACCACCTCGCCACCATAACTCCATCACACCTCCCTCAAGCCTTCCTTGGCCAGCCATCAACCACCCAAGCCTCCCTCTCCATTTCCCTTGGTTGAAACCCATGGTCCAAACCCCTCCATGAACCACCACGTGCCATCTCGGCACCGTGATGGAAGCCTCAGTCTCGCTCACTTGTAATTGGTGTGTTGGGTGATTAGATTTAGGGCTTTTTGCTTGTTGGTTGGCTAGATCTAGAGTTACTTCAAGGCAACGCAAAGATCCAATTAGGTTTGATGGTGAAAATTAAGACTAATTAAGGCAAGCACTTAACTCTCAAAGGTATTGAAGAGAAAACTCTCATTCATTGAAAGTAACATAACAATTGATTCCCTAAACATGCATGGCCGAATCCTATATATAGAAACCTCTAGCATTTCGGCCACAATAGATCTAGATCCCATCCCAACATACATCAATTCCTAATTTAAAGGAAATAAAATCAAATCTCTAAAATAAAGGAATTATCTAGGACATAACAAAACATATTAAAATGAAATAAATCCCTAAATATAAGGATCATGGCCGACCACTACCATGATTGGTGCCTCCACCCCTATTCTTTAGCATCTTGTTATCTTCTCATGCAACCTTCTTGTCATCCAACCCTTAAAATCAAGGAATTGGCCACACATGAAACTCCTCTAGTTGCACTTGCCTTGGATGCCCAACGTCTCACCCCCCGAGCCATGCATGCTACCCAATGCAACCCTCCTAGCCTCGGCACACCTAACCCTCCAAGTGGCATTACGAATGGCTTGTCTTGAATCTCCATCAATCCTCCCCCCTTCAAGACTGACCTTGTCCTCAAGGTCCAAATCTGGAAATTGACCATTGAGAACCCAAACACTCTCCTATGTAGAGCATCCTCGAATGGAAGCCCCTTCCATTGAACCAAGGCTTCGGTTCTTACTTGGCCACCCTTCCTCACAAGCCTATTACTCCATGATCTTCTCAGGTTGGATTGCTATTTTTCCCTCTTCATCCACCACGGGCATCTCACTCACCACCTTGGTTGGATCTCCAACCTTCCTTCTTAGCCATGAGACATGAAAAATAGGGTGAATGTGAATCACAACCAGTAGATCTAGCTTGTATGCAAGCTGTCCGCACTTCTCCAACACTTGATATGGACCAAAATACTTAGCCCTCAACTTACTCAATGTTGCCTTGGATAGTGCCTTGTGCTCTCTTGGTAGGTACTTGAGAAATACCCACTCACCCGACTCAAAGGACTCCATACTCCTCCCTTTGTCAAAGTGTTTCTTCATTTGGTCTTGAGCACATGCCAAATTCTTCTTGAGATCCTTCAAGACTTCATCCCTCTCTCTAAGCTCCATATCCACCAAGTCATTTGGTGAACTCCCCACTTCATAGGCTACAAGCACCCTATCACAATCATTTGAGAGTGGTAACCTGTCTACAAAATCCATGGTAACATCCTCCCAAGAGTGAGTAGGGATCGGTAAGGGTTACATCAATCCCTTGGATTTGCTACTCTCACCCTTCACCCTTTGGCAAGTGTCACATATTCTCACACACTCCCTCAAATCAAGAGGCACCTTGACCCCTAACTCACTCTCCAAGCCACCATCCTTCACTTCATGGTCCTCATTCAAGCCCCTCGGTTGGGAGGCCAATGTGATATAAAAACATTGCCCCCCTTGTCTCAAGATCTTCTCCCTCTCCTAGGACCCACGGCCTTGTATCCTCGTTTTCCTCTCATTCTCATGGTCACCCATTTATCCCCCCCCCCCCAAAAAAAAATCCTAAACTCCATAGTCATCTTTTTATAATCCGACACTATCTTTCCTAACTCCTCTAACTATTGTACACTCATCACCACATCCAATCCAACAATAGGCAAAGAATACAAGTCTACCTCAATCTCAAGATCTTGTGTTTTCAAACATACCTTTTTATACTTCTCTACACATCATCCTCTCCCCACTAGCTAGATTGACCTCAAATGGAGTAATAGAAGTCATAGGCAACCCCAAGCTCTCGACCACCTTTAAACTGATGAAGTTCAAAGATGAACCATTGTCAATAAGAACCATTACCTCCATCCTGCCTATGTGTGCTTGTGTTTTCATCGTTTTAGGCCCGACAACACCCATCAAAGCATGAATAGAAATTTGAGGGTCTCATTTTGATCTTGCTACTTTTGCCTGTGCTCTTCCTCCACTACACATTTCTCTTCATCAGACTCCATCTCTATGAGATAGATTTCTTGTTTTTACATTTGTGGCCATAGTGAACCTCTCATTGCAATTGAAGCAAAGCCCCTTCTCTCTTCTTCATTGCATCTCTTCCCAAGATAGCCTCTTCACCCTCGCGGGTAAAGGTTTGGATCCGTTTGATGCACCTCCACTAGGACCTCCAGGTGAGAAGTCCTTGCCAAAAGTCATGTTTGCATCACTCTTCGAAACCATTGGGGGTGGTTTCCACACTTCAAGCCTGCCACTCTTCTTTAGATCTTGGAGTTGATCTTCCTTGACTCGTGCGACCTCCAAAGCTTGCATCAAGGTCTTTGGTTTCCTAAGCTTCACTTTTGCCGCCAACTCACTCTTCAATCTGCCCACAAAGGTCCCAATAGGGGCCTTCTCCGACCACCCATGTGCTATAGTGGACAAATACTCGAACTCTTTTTGGTAATCTCTTAAAGATCTGGTCTGCTTGATCTCTGAGAGTGTCTCATTCTGAATCTCCTCAAAAGTTCCTTGATGAACTTCTTCCACTTTAACTCCCTCCTTTGAGCCCTATACGTCTTCCTCATCCATTGCCACCATTGATTGGCCTCCCCCTCAAGGAAGTAAGCGGCATAGGACACTTTTGCATGGCCCTCCATGTGATTGTGCTCAAAATATTGTTTAGCTCTACTAATCCAAGTGCTTGGGTCATCACCATTGAACTTTGGAAAGTCCATCTTAGGCTTGAGAATTTCCCCCCTAAGTGCTCCTCTCCTCTCTTCACGGTTCCCTTCTTCTCCTTCACTTTCCCCGATTGATTCATCATGAGTGCTTGAGGAATCTTGAGAAGATGAATCCAAGTCATCCACCCTCTCATGGCGTTGGCTTCTTCTAGATCCAACGGAACCTTGGGACTATGGGCTTGTCTTCTATGGCATCTTCTCTTTCCATTCCTCCTTTGATCTACCAACTGATGGAGCATCTCCTCAATCCTTCCAAGCCTTTCATTGGTGGTGGTTTGTTGTGCCTCCAAAGAGGCTTCAATATTCTCAATATGCTCTCTATGAGTTGGTTGTCAATCAGTCATGGCTTCCTCTCCTTGGGTTGGATCTCTCTCAACGAAAACACAAATTGATGGAAGCCTCACTCTCACTCACTTGTAATTGGTGTGTTGAGTGATTAGATCTAGGGTTTTTTGCTTGTTGGCTAGCTAGATCTAGGATTACCACAAGGAAACACAAAGATCCAATTAGGTTTTATGGTGAAAATTAAGACTAACTCACGCCAACACTTAACTCTCAAAGGTATTGAAGAGAAAACCCCCATTCATTAAAAATAACATAACAATCGATTCCCTAAACATGCAAGGCCAAATCCTATATATAGAAACCTCTAGGGTTTCAGCCATAATAGATCTAGATCTAGATCCCATCCCAACATACATCAATTCCTAATTTAAAGGAAATAGAATCAAATCTCTAAAATAAAGGAATTATCTAGGAAATAAAAAAACATACTAAAATGAAATAAATCCCTAAATATAAGGATCATGGCCGGCCACCACCATGATTGGTGCCTCCACCCCTATTCTTTAGGATCTTGTCATCTTCTCATGCAACCTTCTTGTCATCTAACTCCTAAAATTAAGGAATTGGCCACACATGAAACTCCTCTAGTTGCACTTGCTTTGGACGCTCAACGCCTCACCGCCCGAGCCATGCATGCTACCCAATGCAACCCTCCTATCCGTCCATCACACCGCCATGAGGCCACCACTCTAGGACCATGACCAAACATTTCCTCACTCAAATCCACACCCGTAGCCATCTCTAGTAGCCCAAACAGCCACTATATGGGGTTTAACCTCCATGTACGACTCTTTCAATGCTTTTGATCGTGACGATTAGAGAGGACACACGGGTTATCCCATCGATGGTAAAACTCTCTATCCCTCAGTATTTATATTAAATGTTAGTTGATAGGTTGGGGACTATGCTGTTAGTATTGTGGAATTTGCTGCGTAATTGTGAAGTGAAGTGTGGCTGTGTAGAGAAGAGTTGGGCATAATTGTGTAGTGTGCAGCGTAGTGTTGTGGACTATGTTGTGAAGTATGGGTGTGAGGTGTGCTGTAGTTGTAGTGTGAAGGGAGTACATGTGGAGTGTGCTCCATGTCATGTAGCGACCCACCATGTGGTGTGCATCGTGGTAATACGTGATGTAGCAAAGAGAGTACACATGATGCATACTCCATGTTGTGTAGCGATGCACCGTATGGCGTGTCACCAAGAAAAAGATGATCGCATAGTAGAGGAGCATAGAGTGTATTGTGTTGTGTCAGAAACTTTGTAGCAGTGTCTTGAAAGAACCCAGGTATGGAGTCCAGGTAACTATTATGTTCATACTCTTCTAGAGTTTTATAAATAAATGAAAATGAAATTGAAACGATTTTACTTTATGATATTTTATTAAAAGACACGAAACTCGCTTTATAAAAGAATGCCAAGTATAAGTTTTCAAATATAAGTATGTAACGGCCCTCATTGGCAGCCCCTTTTTACACACCCCAAGTATGTAAGTGTATGCATGTGAATGGATGGTATACACAATAAGTACTGGATGTATTTTCACAAAAATAAATGCATGGCTTAGGCCTCATGCTTTAGGCAATGCTTTAAACGACACGAAGAAAGCGTTTTAAAATGCCCCTACGAAAGTTGATGCTTTAAATGATGCCATGAGCTGATGTTTTAAAGGATGCCATGAAAGATGACTTTTAAGCTCATGGTTTTAAATGAATTTTATGAATGAACAAACTGAAGGAGTGAAAGAACTGAAATGAACAAATGGGCTAAATGTTAATGTATGAAAATGCATAACGACCACGACTGAATGAACGGATGATGGTACCGAAGGACTGGATTGGCCAGATTGCAGTGCTGGGTAAGTAGTACTGGTAGCGCACCCAGTGCTGCACTTTAACGGAATCGATTCCTAACCCGTGGCCATGGGCAGAATCAGGTCCAAAAGACTGCTAACCCTCACACACAAGACGTAACAATGTGCAACGGCCAGTGAAAGCCATATGAAAAATGTATGCATATTAAGAAAAGATACATGCATGATAAGCCTCTTTGAGAAATGAAGGCAGCAAGGCGTGGGGAACTGTTTACAAGAACAAAACCTTTTTTATAGAAAAACCTCACCTTGCAATGTTTGAAAATGAATTGAATGTCTATGTATGATATGTATGGAGTGATAAATGCGTGATTGAAAACCTATGCTGCTATATTTTAAATGTATGAAGTAATGCTTACAAGTCATTCACTCATTTTAATTTTTATGTGTGCCCTCCCGGGGACAAGTTGAGTATGACGTGTCAAGATAGACATGGCCCAAGGGGAAGAGTACGAAAGCCTAGGCACAACGTTTCGTACGAGAGACTTAAATTTAAAAATTTAATGTTTTCTGCTGTAACCTTTTAAATTAAGAAACATGTTTTATTTATAGACATGGAGTCTTTTGTATCCTGGCATGGAAGGAAAATAAATTTGAAAAGGAATCGTAATTTCCATTTATTTTCTTAAAATCATTTTCCAGAGGACCTACCACAAGGACAGGCATTACAAAGTTGTATTAGAGCAAACCCAGGCTATGAGGATTGAGTATGGGCTAAGAAGCATGTAGGTAGTATTGGGTATGTTGTCTAGGATCAGGATGCATGACTGAGTTGGTCTGAGTCATGCATCGGAATGAGGTTAATCGAAGAGTAAGATGAAGATTTTAACATCTTAACCCCAAAGTGAAACACAGAGGTAGGGACGGTAAATAGACTCTGAAGGTTTTAGCATAGTAAATAGCACGTAAGAACCTAGGGATTTACAAAGAGTATTCCAAGTGAAGAATAGTTCTATTTCTAATATAGCTACTTATGCCTTAGATAGAGAACAACGTTAAGGTTATGTGTATGCATGTAGGTTGCCATCAGACACGCATATGATTGGACTACATGGAATGAGTATGGCATCGAGTCCAGGTAAGTATTATGTTCATACTCTTCTAGAGTTTTATAAATAAATGAAAATGAAAATGAAACACTTTTACTTTATGATGTTTTATGAAAAGACACGAAACTTACTTTACAAAAGAATGTTAAGTATAAGTTTTCAAATATAAGTATGTAACGGCCCTCATTGGCAGCCCCTTTTTACGCACCCTAAGTATGTAAGTATATGCATGTGAATGGATGCTATACGTAGTAAGTACTGGATGTATTTTCACAAGAATAAGTGTGTGGCTTAGGCTTCATGCTTTAAGCGATGCTTTAAACGACGCAAAAAAAGTGTTTTAAAATGCCCCTATGAAAGATGATGCTTCGAATGATGCCATGAGCTGATGTATTAAAGGATGCCATGAAAGATGACTTTTAAGCGCATGGTTTTAAATGACTTTTATGAATGAACGAATTGAAGGAGTGAAAGAACTATAAAGAACTGAAATGAATGAATGGGCTTATGTTAATGTATGAAAACACATGACGACAACGACTGAATGAACATATGATGGTACTGAAGGACTGGACTGGCCAAATTGCAGTGCCGGGTAAGTAGTACTGGTAGCGCACCCAGTGCTGCACTCTAACGGAATGGATTCCTAACCCGTGGCCATGGGCGGAATCAGGTCCAAAAGACCGCTAACCCTTACACACAAGACGTAACAGTGTCAATGAAAGCGATAAGAAAAATGTATGCATATTAAGAAAAGATATATGCATGATAAGTGATTGAGCTGAAATATTGCATAGTTTAGCTATTTAAAACCAATGTATTTTAAATTCTTCATGACACTATTATTGGTTTTAGATAAAGAAAAATGATTAATAAGCATAAATACATGTTGTGATTTTTAATTGATTGATATCATGTTTATGCTTAATTTTATAATTATGATTTAATGGGACAATATTTCCTCACATATATAGTCTTTTTTGATAATTTATTTTTCTTTTAAATTTATTTTTGAATGTTATTTCTTTATTCTTATTTTCAGTTTAAATAAAATTCAAATGGGATCTGGTTGGAACTTTTGATCAAAAGTTCATATTAATTGAGAGGAATGAAGAGAAGGAAGTAAGTACTTGGCAGCTGAAAAATAAGACAAAATGAAGAATCAGTGGTTATTTTCTTCCTTTGATTATTCAAAATGCATGTGATTTTCATGGTTGAACGAAAATCACGGAGGCTTGAGAATTTTTGGTGGTGCAACATTAAAGTCATACAAAGGGGCTGAATTACGGCAAAAGTGAAAAGAGAAATGAATTTTCGGTAGAAGTGTGAATGTAATTGGGCGGTTGCTTGTTTGGCTTAACTTTCATCTGTTGGTGCAGCTAAATTTGATAGGCAAAGCAGAATAAAATAAATTTGGTGTCGGCTGGAATTAAAGTGAGGAACATGTGATTGATTGGAGGGCTGCTTTTGAAGTGTGAAGACGTGCTTGAGTTTTCAACCAAGTGTGAGTCGGTTATTGACGATGGAATTCGGCTGGGTTAATTTTATTGAAGATGGAATTCGGCTGGTTAATTTGATTGGGGGAAGGGCAGCACCAACTTGAGGCAAAGAAGAGCCGTGTGGGAGTTTTCAACAAGGGAGACGTGCTGTTTTTTTTTTTTTTTTTGTGTGTGCTAAAATCAGAAATTGAGGGGAGATGTCCAGCTGTTTTAGAAGAGAGGCAACAAGTCTATAAAGCAGGAGGTGTTGTGCTGGAATGAGGGACCAGTCGGTGGGTGCAAGAGTTGAGAGAAAAGTGTAGGAATCGGTTTAAGGTGAGAAGAGAAAGAATTAAGAGAGGTCGGTTGGAATTTTCTGGGGTTGAAAAGAAATAGGTGGAGTTATTTAATTGGTTGGGATTTATCTTGGTTGATGGTAGAAGGAAGGAATCGGTGAAGAGAGGGAGTTGAAGGGGAGTTCTTACCTAGCCTTGCTAGCTTCATTTCTATTTTCTGCAGTTCAACAATGACGTGGATTTTATTCTCTCAATATCAACTGGATTCCAAATTCTGTTATTTCTAAATTGTTGCTTAGTATTTCTTATGTTTTATTTTAGTTTTCCAATGAAGAATACTTATGTGATTTCTATAGTATTTGTAATGAATAGGTTTGGCTAAATTTTCATACTAAGGTTAGAGGTGAAGTTTAATAATTTAAATATTGTTTTCAGATCCACATAAAATTTATTCTGCGAGCTTGATCGATTGAAGGATTTTATTATTGGATATTTTGATTATCTATATACTCATCTTGATTCATTGTGATTTTCGAATACAGTGAATGCTTAAGGAATCCCTGTGGTATTCAAATAGATTTGTAAATGCTTTAATCATCAATCGTTCACGCTCAATCATAAGCGACTATTGTTCTTGATCTTAAATGCTAAATCTTCCAATTAAACGGAATCATTATTCTAGTTTAATTGAAGTAAATCGATTGGAAACAATATTATAAATTATTAGACGGATCCTCAAAACCTTAGTCTTTCTCCATATCAATTCATTTTATCATTTTAGTTTGATTCAATTATTTTATCAATCTTCATTTGATTGCACGTTTCTTTTAGTAATTTCGTTTCATTGTCTAAATTTATTTTCTTTATCACAAAAGTCAATCCCTGTGGATTCGATCCTGTAAGATACTACAACACCTGTATACTTGTAGGTAAAACTGCACTAAATTTTTGATTCATTAATTTGAGTCAGAGTTTAGGCGCAACAATAAGACTCTTTGAGAAATGAAGGCAGTAAGGCGTGGGGAACTGTTTATAAGAAGAAAACCCTTTTTAAAGAAAAACCTCACCTCGCAAAGTTTGAAAATGAATTGAATGTCTATGTATGATATGTATGGAGTGATAAATGCGTGATTGAAAACCTATGTTGCTATATTTTAAATGTATAAAGTAATGCTTACAAGTCATTCACTCATTTTAGTTTTTATGTGTGCCCTCCTGGGCACAAGTTGAGCATGACGTGTCAAGACGGATGGCCTAAGGGGAAGAGCCCGAAAGCCTAGGCACAACGTTTTGTACGGGAGTTTCCTAAATAAATGAAAATGAAAATGAAACACTTTTACTTTATGATGTTTTATGAAAAGATACAAAACTCGCTTTACAAAAGAATGCTAAGGATAAGTTTTCATATATAAGTATGTAACAGCCCTCATTGGCAGCACCCTTTTACGCTCCCCAAGTATATACGTGTATGCATGTGAATGGATGCTATACGTAGTAAGTACTGGATGTATTTTCACAAGAATAAGTGTGTGGCTTAGGCCTCATGCTTTAAGCAATGCTTTAAACGACGCGAAGAAAGTGTTTAAAATGCCCCTATGAAAGACGATGCTTTAAATGATGCCATGAGCTGATGTTGTAAAGGATGCCATGAAAGATTACATTTAAGCTCATGGTTTTAAATCACTTTTATGAATGAATGAACTGAAGGAGTAAAAGAATTGTAAAGAACTGAAATGAATGAATGGGCTAAATGTTAATGCATGAGCTAAATGTTAATGCATGAAAACACATAACGACCAAGACTGAATGAATGAATGATGGTACTGAAGGACTGAACTAGCCAGATTGCAGTGCCGGGTAAGTGGTACATGTAGCGCAACCAATGCTGCACTCTAACGGAATGGATTCCTAACCGGTGGCCATGGGAAGAACTAGGTCCAAAAGACCGCTAACCCTCACACACGAGACGTAACAGTGTGCAACGACCAATAAAACCTATAAGAAAAAATGTATGCATATTAAGAAAAGATATATGCATGATAAGACTTTTTGAGAAATGAAGGTAGCAAGCCGTGGGGAACTATTTACAAGAGGAAAACCCTTTTAAAAGTAAAACCTTACCTCGCAATATTTTAAAATGAATTGAGTGTCTATGTATAATATGTATGGAGTGATAAATGCGTGATTGAAAACTTATGTTGCTATATTTTAACTGTATGAAGTAATGCTTACAAGTCATTAACTCATTTTAGTTTTTATGTGAGCCCTCCCAGGGACAAGATGAGCATGACGTGTCAAAATAGACATGGCCCAAGGGGAAGAGCACGAAAGCTTAGGCACAATGTTTTGTACGAGAGACTTAAATTTAAAAATTTAATGTTTTCTGCTGTAACATTTTAAATTAAGAAACATGTTTTATTTATAGACATGGAGTCTTTTGTATCCGGGCATGGAAGGAAAATAAATTTGAAAAGAACCGTAGTTTCTATTTATTTTCTTAAAATCATTTTCTAAAGGACCCACCACAAGGATGGGCATTACACAGTGATATTAGAGCAAACCCAGGTTATGAGGATTGAGTATGGGCTAAGAAGCATGAAGATAGTATTGGGTATGTTGTTTAGGATCAGGATGCTTGACTTAGTTGGTCTGAGTCATGCATCGGAATGGGGTTAATCGAAGAGTAAGATGAAGATTTTAACATCTTAACCCCAAAGTGAAATACGGAGGTAGAGACGGTAAATAGACTCTAAAGGTTTTAGAATAGTAAATAGCACGTAAGAACCCAGGGATGTACGGAGAGTATTCCAAGGGAAGCGTAGTTCTATTTCTATTATAGCTACTTATGCATTAGATAGAGAACAACATTAAGGTTATGTGTATGCACATAGGTTGCCATCTGACCCGCACATGAATGGACTGCATGGAATGAGTATGGCATGAAGTCCTGGTAAGTATTATGTTCATACTCTTCTAGAGTTTTCTAAATAAATGAAAATGAAAATGAACTTTATGATGTTTTATGAAAGGCACGAAACTCGCTTTATAAAAGAATGCTAAGTATAAGTTTTCAAATACATGTATGTAACGGCCCTCATTGGCAGCTCCTTTTTATGCACCTCAAATATGTAAGTGTATGCATGTGAATGGATGCTATACATAGTAAGTACTGGAAGTATTTTCACAAGAATAATTGCGTGGCTTAGGCCTCATGCTTTAGGCGATGCTTTACGAAGAAAGCATTTTAAAATGCCCCTATGAAAGATGATACTTTAAATGATGCCATGAGCTGATGTTTTAAAGGATGCCATGAAAGATGAGTTTTAAGCTCATGGTTTTAAATGACTTTTATGAATGAACGAACTGAAGGAGTGAAAGAACTGAAAGGAATGAATGGGCTAAATGTTAATGTATGAAAACACATAACGAACACGAATGAATGACGGATGATGGTACGGAAGGACTGAACTGGATAGATTGCAGTGCCAGTAAGTAGTACTGGTAGCGCACCCAGTGCTGCACTCTGACGGAATGGATTCCTAACTGGTGGCCATGGGCGGAATCAGGTCTGAAAGACTGCTAACCCTCACACACAAGAAGTAATAGTCTACAATGGCCAATGAAAGTGATAAGAAAAATTGTATGCATATTAAGAAAAGAAATATGCATGATAAGACTCTTTGAAAAAAGAAGGCAACAAGGCGTGGGGAACTTTTTACAAGAAGAAAACCCTTTTTAAAGAAAAACCTCACCTCGCAACGTTTTAAAATGAATTGAATGTCTATGTATGATATATATGAAGTGATAAATGTGTGATTGAAAACCTATGTTGTTATATTTTAACTGTATGAAGTAATGCTTACAGGTCATTGACTCATTTTAGTTTTTATGTGTGCCCTCCCGGAGACAAGATGAGCATGAAGTGTCAAGACGGACATGGCCCAATGTGACGCCCCCAATTCCCACGTACGGACACGTGAAAATCGAAGCATAGGGATGATGACAACACTGGTCACACATCCAATCACCAAGTGCCAAGTGTGTGTACATGCAACAAGTGTACTATAAAAACACGCAGCGGATAATAAAAGTCTTATAACTAAGTACTATAATTTTTGTTTAAATACAAACTCGTTTAAACCATACATAATAAAATATTATAAGTCTCAAATATAGTTTTGAAACCATAATTCAAGACATAAAAACTGCAAAACAAAACTCTGGCGGAGCCGCCTCCTCGGGCTAAGCCTCCTCCTCCTCCTTGACATCTGCATCAAAATCTACGATACCAAGATGGTGCCGCAGGTAAGTAATGATCCAAACGCCACAGGATAAAAATATATTAAACTCAACAATATGCATGAAAGGATGCCAAATGCACATGTCCCATAAATCTATATTTTTCCACGCACGCCAAAAGTCCCATTTGGCCCCAAAAACATATTACTTTCCAACTCACGCCAAAAGTCACATTTGGCCCAAATCCAATTCAATTCAATATCCAATTAATCCGAATGCACCATGACCCCCCGTAGGGGTCATCCGCACAGCCTGACTCCCATCATCACACCACGGGTAACGACCATGCGTGTGACTTCGTAATGAGTGATGCCCAGTTCTGCGTCTTGCGCGTACGTAGCCAAGCATCCTCTAGCCCTCGCCAGCAGAGGGGCCAGGGAGTCGGTACGAGAGTCTTACCATCCCACCCGCTCCCGTTGTCGCCCAGCAACAACTCAAGGGACGTCACTTTATTATGCTCCTGAGTGACCAGAGGAGCTCCATCGAGATAATACCCCATCTCGACTTGGGGTCATGATACACACGCACTCAAAAATCCATTTACACAGATAAAACTAGTTTTTCTCAAATTAATACATGCACATGAATGCACCATGCAATGCACACCTCAAGACACAATTTAACCAACATATCACAATATCAACAATAACCAAACAACTCCGTCCTCAAATCCATCTGACCCCCGACTCCTTGGACTCAGTCCGGAATATCCAACCAGTCAAATAAATTTATTGGAAAAGCAATAATATATTTAAATCTAAAATAGAGTTTGGAAATACTTACAGCACTATATAATAATTTTTGAAGGATCAAGGAGCTACAAACGGTGGAGAAAAAGCAACGTAACAGTGTAAAATACACTGTGGCCGTGAGTTGTAAAATACCCACTTTTGAACGGGGACAAACCAAGACTTGGGATTGATAGGCAATGACCTAGAGGTGTTTATGAAACTAGTGGAACTGAGAATGGGCTGCGGGTGGCGATGGAAGCCTAAAAATGGCAAAACAAAGATGAACTCGTGGGAGCTGCTCCAGCAACATATCGGAGCTGGAAATGGGTGGTTTAGGATGGCAATAGGTAGGTGATGAAGTGGTGAAGAGATGGTGGCTCGAGGTGGAACGACGGCGGTGAAATGGAGGAAACACCGTGTGGCTTGGAGGAGCTCGTGGCGGCTAACGGTGGCTCGGATGGAGGTGAAACTTGGTAGGGTGGTTCATCGGTCAGAGGGGAAGAAAACTGGATGGATGGTGTAGGCCATGGCGGCTGGACGGTTGCGGTCTGGGCAGAGAAGAAAAACACCAATAGTGAGGAGAGAGAGAGAGAGAGAGAGAGAGAGAGAGAGAGAGAGAGAGAGAGAGAGAGAGAGAGAGAGAGAGAGAGAGAGCGTAGCACACGTGGAAGAAGAACCGAAAGGAAGAAGAAAAAGAAAGAAAAAAAGAAAAGAAAGAAAAGGGAAAGAAAAATAAAAGAGAAAAAAGAAAAAGAGAAAAAGAAAAGATGGGGAAAAGAAATGAGGTCCAATCCTCACCTCTGGAGTCCAAAAACTGATCCGACGAAAACAATTTTAAAAGCTAGAAAATGACTAAAATACTTTAAACACCACATCAAGCTAAAATAAAATGAATAACTAGTAAAAACTAACAACATAATTTTAAATCCAAAAACAAACTAAAATAAATTACACAACAATTTAAATTCAAAACGATAAGTAATATAAAGAAAGCTCTATAAAATAAATATTACAACTAAATAAATTCAATTAAAATACAATAATTTAAAATAAAAGAACTAATATTTTAATTAAATTAAAATACTCCTTCAGTGAAAATACACGTAGAAACGGGGTATCACACACAATGGGAAGAGCACGAAAGCATAGGCACAACATTTTGTACAAGAAACTTAAATTTAAAAATTTAATGTTTTCTACTTAACATTTTAAATTAAGAAACATGTTTTATTTATAGACATAGAGTCTTTTGTATCCTGGCATGGAAGGAAAATAAATTTGAAAAGGAACCGTAATTTCTGTTTATTTTCTTAAAATCATTTTCTAAAGGACCCACTACAAGGATGGGCATTACACAGTGGTATTAGAGCAAACCCAGGTTATGAGGATTGAGTATGGGCTAAGAAGTACGAAGGTAGTGTTGGATATGTTGTCTAAGATCAGGATGCTTGACTTAGTTGGTCTGAGTCATGCATCGGAATGGGGTTAATCAAAGAGTAAGGTGAAGATTTTAACATCTTAACCCCAAAGTGAAACGCAGAGGTAGTGACGGTAAATAGACTCTGAAGGTTTTAGCATAATAAATAGCACGTAAGAACCCAGGGATGTACAGAGAGTATTCCAAATGAAGCGTAGTATGTACTAGATGTATTTTCATGAAAAGAAATGTGAGACTTAGGCCTCATGCTTTAAGCGATGCTTTAAACGACACGAAGAAAGCGTTTTAAAATGCCCCTATGAAAGATGATGCTTTAAATGATGCCATGAACTGATGTTTTAAAGGATGCCATGAAAGATGACTTTTAAGCTCATTCTTTTAAACGACTTTTATGGATGAACGAACTAAAGGATTGAAGGATTGAAAGAACTGTAAAGAATTGAAATGAATGAATGGACTGAATGTTAATGTATGAAAACACATAACGGCCATGACTGAATGAATGGATAATGGTACCGAAGGACTGGACTGGGCAGATTGCAATGTCGGATAAGTAGTACTGGTAGTGCACCCAGTGTTGTACCCTAATGAAATGGATTCCTAAACCATGGCCATAGGCAGAATCAGGTCCAAAAGACCCCTAACCCTAAAAAACGGGGCGTCATAGTGTGCAACAGCCAATGAAAGCAATAAGAAAGAATGTATGCATGTTAAGAAAAGATGTATTCATGATAAGACTCTTTAAGAAATGAAGGCAGTGAGTCGTGGGGAACTATTTACGAGAAGAAAACCCTTTTAAAGAAAAACCCCACCTTGCAATATTTTAAAATGAAAATAATGTCTATGTGTGATATGTATGGTGTAATGAATGCAACACTGAAAGCCTCTGTTGTTATATTTTAACTGTATGAAGTAATGCTTACAAGTCATCTACTCATTTTAGTTTTTATGTGTGCCCTTTTGGGGACAAGATAAGCATGACGTGTCAAGACTGACATGGCCCAAGGGGAGGAGCACGAAAGCCTAGGCACAACGTTTTGTACAAGGGACTTAAATTTAAAAATTTAATGTTTTCTGCTGTAACTTTTTAAATTAAGAAACATTTTTTATTTATAGACATGGAGTCTTTTGTATCTTGGCATGGAAGGAAAATAAATTTGAAAAGGAACCGTAATTCTCGTCTATATTCTTAAAATCATTTTCTAAAGGACTCACCATAAGGACGGATCTTCTCTATGCTTGTTTTCTTTTATTTCATGTTTGCCTTTGTTACTAGGTCACTCGGTGGCGACGACCTCAAACCACAGCAACGAAGATGACTTCTTCATTGTACATAGTTGCGTAGACTTGCGTTTGAAATTTTTGTAGTTACGATGGCGACTTTTGAAATTTTTTGGGTTTGAGATTTTCTTCACTATACATAGTTGCATAGATCTATGTTTATTTTTTTGTGTAGTGCTCTCAAGACTGGGTTTTATGTGCACTAAATTACAATTGGTAGGAACCATATTCCACCCAAGGTCGATTGGATGATGGTTTTGGGGATTTTTTTCTTATACTATTAAATATGCAGCCTCAATAATGAGTTCCATAGTCTTCCCCATTGTCTTAGACTGATTAAAAACTCAATTGCTTAAGCTAGAGAGATGTAGCTATGTTTGTTTATATGTTTACCTCGATGCCATCTTAGAGAAGAGGATCCCTTTGGTCCTCAGCGTGGGAGTCTTAGACATGTTATTAAGAGTTTGCCTGTTTTTATAAAAGGGTCTCCTAATGCCAAGTTCTTTCTTGTTTAGAGCTACTACATGTGTTGATTTTGTCTTTTGCAGTAGATTAATATGTGCAGTGTTTATATTTATTTTCATAACAAAAATTACAAGAAAACTAACAAAAACAAAGATTAGAATCTATGGGGGATGCACCAATTAGGCTCGTTGTGATGGACAGAGACTGTGGGGTTAGAACATGCAAATGGATCCCAGAATTTAAACCTCGTTTGTATCTCAAATGGATGTTTTTTTTTTTTTTCTTATGAATTTTTGGCTTAGTTTTGGGAGAGTTCTTTAGGCCAATTTCTACTTTATATTGGGTTTGGAACTCAGAGTGGGAAGCCAGAGAGCCCACAAAAGGGAAATAGATGAAAATTGCCCATGGGATTCGGCCTATAAGGATATTGGACTATTGGCTTTAGAAGGCCCAAGTTGAACTATTGCCCAAGGAGCCTTTTAGTGTGATACCCCATTTTTACGTGTATTTTCACTGAAGGAGTATTTTAATTTAATTAAAATATTAGTTCTTTTATTTTAAATTATCGTATTTTAATTGGATTTATTTAGTTGTGATATTTATTTTATAGAGCTTTCTTAATATTTATTATCGTTTTGAGTTTAAATTACAGTGTAATTTATTTTAGTTTGTTTCTGGATTTAAAATTTAGTTGTTAGTTTTTACTAGCTATTTATTATATTTTAGTTTGATGTGGTGTTTAAATTATTTTAGTCGTTTTATAGCTTTTAAAATTGTTTTCGTCGGATTAGTTTCTAGACTCCAGAGGTGAGGATTGGACCTCATTTCTTTTTCCCATCTTTTCTTTTTCTCTTTTTCTTTTTCTCTTTTCTTTTTCTTCCTCTTTTCTTTCTTTTCTTCTTTCTTTCTTTCTTCTTCTTCTTTTCCGTTTCTCCTCCCACGCGCGACGTACTCTCTCTCTCCTCACTATTGCCGGTTTCGTTCCACCGCCCAGTGCCGCCACTCGCCGGCGATGTGGTCAACACCACCCACCCAGAAATCTTCCCCTCCGGCCAGTGCACCTCCCCACCAAGTTTCATCTCCATCCAAGCCACCGTTAGCCACCACGAGCTCCTCCAAGCCACACAGTTTTTCCTCCATTCCGCCACCGTCGTTCCACCTTCGGCCACCATCTCTTCACCACTTTATCACCTACTCTTGTCGTCTTAAACCACTCATTTCCAGCTCTGATCTGTTGCCAGAACAGCTCCCACATGCTCATCTTTGTTTTGCCATTTTTTGGCTTCCACATTATTTCCTCCGCCACCCACGGCCCACTCTCACTTCCATTAGCTTCATAAACACCTCTAGTTCATTCCCTATCAATCCCAAGTCTTGGTTTGTCTCCGTTCGAAAGTGGGTATTTTACAACCCACGGCCACAGTATATTTTACACTGTTATGTTGCTTTTTCTTTGCCGTTTGCAGCTCCTTGATCCTTCAAAAATTATCATATAGCGTTGTAAGTATTTTCCAAACTCTATTTTAGATTTAAATATATTATTGCTTTTACAATAAATTCATTGACTGGTTGGTTATTCCGGACTGAGTCCGAGGAGTCGGGGGTCGGATGGATTTGAGGACGGAGTTGTTTGGTTGTTGTTGATATTGTGTTTTGTTGGATAAATTGTATCTTGAGGTGTGCATTGCATGGTGCATTTATGTGCATGTATTAAATTGAGAAAAACCGGTTTTATCTGTGTAAATGGATTTTTGGGTGCATGTGTATCACGACCCCAAGCCGAGATGGGGCATTATCTCGGTGGAGCTCATCTGGTCACTCGGGAGTGCATAATACTGAGTGACATTCCCTGGGTTGTCGCTGGGTGACGATCGGATCGCATGATACGGTAACGCTATCGTGTCAACTCCGTGGTCCGTAGGCTGGCAGGGACTAAAGGATGGCCTGGTCCAGGTACACGCTAGGCGCGAGACTGGGCATCGCTCGTTTAGGTGTCACATGCATAGTCGTTACCTGCGGTGTGGCACAGGAGCCAGAGTGTGCAGATGATCCCTAGGGAAGATCATGGTGCATGCAATAAATTGGAACGAGTTTTGGATATTGGATATGGGCCATTTTCTGGGAAAATGGCGAGGTTTTGTATGAGGATATTGTGATCCATTTTCTGGAAAAATGGTGGTTTCTTTGGTTTCGGCCATTATCTGGGATAATGGCAAGGACTGGTTTTTAAGGGATATGTTTTGGGCCAAAATGAGATTTTTGGCGTGCGTGGAAAAATGTGGATTTATGGGATATGTGCATTTGGCATCTTTTCATGCATATTGTTGAGCTTAATATATTTTATCTTGTGGTGTTTGAATTATTACTTACCTACGGCACCATTTTGGTACCGTAGATATTGATGCAGATGTTGAGGAGGAGGCAGAGGTTGAGTCTGAGGAGGCGGCTCCGCCAAAGTTTTGATTTGGAGTTGTTTATGTCAAAAAATATCTCTATTAATTTTTTATGTCTTGTATTTTGGTTTTGAAACAATATTTAAGACTTGTAATATTTTATTTTGTATAGTTTAAACGAGTTTGTATTTAAACAAAAAATTCTAGTATATAGTTATAAGACTTTTATTATCCGCTGCGTGTTTTTAGTATACACTTGTTGCATGTATACACACTTGGCACTTGGTGATGAGATGTGTGACCCGTGTTGTCATCATCCCAATGCCTCAATTTTCAAGTGTCCATACGTTGGAGTTGGGGGCGTCACATTTAGGATTTCAAATTTTGACAAGAAAACCATGCCACTTGTCACTCATGTAGAGGATCTTTTAGACTGAAGAGGCAATGATGAAAAAGAAAAAGGAGCCTTGACCCAAGGCGCCCATGCAAGGATATTCTTAGATTTCCTAGAAAGGCAATGATGTGGAATATTTTGAATTTCCATGGACCCATGACACTTGGCAAGATTATTCTTTTCAGATTTGTGTTCCCTATAGCCTAGCAAAGGTGCCACTTGTTCCACATGCATCAACAAAGGTGCCACTTGTCCACATGGACCAGCTATACCACTTTTCCAATATGCAGACCTGCCATATGCCACTTGTACAACATGCAATAGTCAAAATCTAAGGCCATCCACTTGGCAATAAAGCTAAGCAAGAAGAAAAAGAGTTTAGGTTATTTTTAGTATAAAAACACCCCTTTATCTTCTGATTTGAGGATTCACATGAAAATCACTCACTCTTCTCTTCTTTTCCACTCTATTCATGCACACACCCAAAGTTCTAACTACACCACATTCGAATCAAGAGCTTAACACACTACAATGGTAAAAAAATTGAGATTTGTTGGTTAGAACAGTGGAAACTGAACATCCTTTTCAATAGTTTCAACTTGGTGAGTAATCTTCCTCCACATATTTTCTTAATAGATGTTGGAAGGTTGTGCGAGATCATAATGGCGACATATTGGCAACTTTATTTGTCAATAAACCATTTTATTCTAAACCTGTTTTAGCTGAATGTTTAGCTTTGTGTAGAGCTGTGGAACTTTGTGATGAGCTTAATTTTAGAAATGTTATTTTTGAATGTGATGCACAAGTTGTGGTAAAAGCAGTGAACACAAAGGGTGAAAATTGGTTTTGGTTTGGTCAAGTGGTGGAAGACATACAAGGTTTGCTGCAATGAAGGATTGATTGGAGAGTATCGTGGGTACCACGGATAGCAAACTGTGTAGCACATCAGTTGGCTAAATTAAGTTTTCATTATGAGAGTGAGATTGTAATGATCGAGGAGGGTCCTGAGATTATCTCAGGTAATGTCTTGGTAGATAAACTCTGTAATTGATCAATTTTATCAATGATATGTCATTTCAAAAAAACAAAAAAAAAAAAAAAAAGCTTTCTCTAAAAATAAAGTCAATTTATGGTATCTTTGATGGCCATGGGCTTCAGACGTCAAAAAGGCATTAGGTGTTATTGGACAAGTTTAAACTTGACAAAAGGTTGGATTTTTTTTTTTAATCAATTCCATGGTGTTTATAGATCTTGTATAAGCTTGCAATAATGTTGTTGGTTGGATGAAGTTCTTGTACAAAATTTGAGATATTAAGATTTATAATGCCATTTAGAGTCAATAATATATGTCATGTGTGAGAACCTGGACTTTGCCAAGTTCCTGTTCCTATTTTATTCAAAGGATTTATTTTAGTCATTGAAATGATTTAAGTATTAGGGGAGAGCCTTAAGGTATATTGTATTTTTTTTTAGACCCTAAAACGTTCTAAAGTTAGAAAGCGAAGAGGAAGACCAATAAGGCCCATGTGGATTTTGGCCAACAAGGTTAACTATAGGGCTTGGAAGCCCAATGTGATTTTTGAAGAGAGGTGTTGGCGCCACTTGGCATTAGAAGACCCATTTAGCCTTTTCTAGAAAGGAACCTAGGAAATTGGCAAGTGTGACACTTGTTCAACATTCAGGAGGTTCTAGAAGGGGTAAGTAGAAGCTGAGGTCATCAGGATTAGGGCTTAGACGCCACTTGCAAGAACCCTTTTCTAAGATTGACACTTGTCAAGCATGTGGAGAGAAAAAGAAGGAGACCTTTGGAGCTCCAAGAAAATCTTACTTGGGAAGAAAAAAAGGCATATTCTAGAAACCTTTTGGAAGAGCAAGAGAGAGAGGGGGCAAAGACTAGGGTATGGGGAAGGCCAAGAGATCACTTAGGAAGGGCAAAGATCACCTAGGGAAAAGCTAGCATTTCAGCCAACAAAAGGAACACACACCCATTGCCACATGGCAACCATGCACACAAGGAGAAGTCCCAAGGAAGATTGGAATTTGTGTTTTGACCCTTTAGCCACCAAGTACATTGAACCTAGATAGGTAAGGAAGGGCTTAATGGGAAAGTGAAGCAAGAGAGGGTTTCAGTTGGAGGAGGCCACATGCCACTTTCGAAGAAGGCCTTTGACTTTCAAAGTCACATAGGGAAAATGAAAGGACCCTTTGTCTAAGATGCCAAGTGGCATCCATGCACTAGCTTTCAGCATTTCAAGAGAGGATGGAGGCTCTATATAAAGGCATTTCTGAAAAGAGGGGAGGTCTTTTGCTCAAAGTTTCAACCTTGTTTCTAAGGATTTTCAACAACCACTAGTTTCTCTCTAAGTTCTTGCATTTTCATTCATTTTCTTACAAGCTAAACACCACCATTTTCGCATACCACCAAGAAACCACTCACCATATTTCAAGTAGGGGCTCGTCTCTTGAAGGTAAGGATCTTTTTGCCCTTTCATGTTGATTATACACGGCCAAGTGGAGGAACCCATTTTCTTCATTTTGGTTTTAGGGTTTTTCTCACAATCACATACTTCCACTCTAGAAACTATTTCTCTTCAAGGAAGAAGGAACCCAAAATATTCTTGATATTTTGAATGTAGAAACACAAGATTTGGAGGGGTATAGGTTTTAGTTTTTACATGAAAGAAAAACTAGGGTTTGGACTTTCAAGGAGTTTTGGCCCTAGGATTTTGTTTTGAGAAAAAGGATTTTGAAACCACCCCTACACTCACGTTCACTCACATTTTTTAAATCTAGGGTTTTTGTGTATTGATTTCTAATAGGCTACGTTGTACTTCTAGATTTTTACTACTATTAATCGTTGGACTTTTGTAAGTAAACTTCTAAATTACTTTGGATAACACTTGTATATATCTTGTGAACTCTTGTTTGATATTTCATTGGTTGAATCTTGCTACATTATGGAATGTATATTTCATTTTGATATGAATACAAAATACCATGTTTGGATGATAGTTTGTTGAAGTGTATTTTGAATATGCCATGATTAGGGTTTCCGTTTTGACATGTATATGTGCTATGTATACTTGTTTTGACCTATGAACGTGTGAAGGCATGTGCATAAGAGTAGTGATGGTGAAAATCAATGTTCGGAGGACTTGGATGTTTCAACTAAGGCCATATTATAGGAATCCAAATCTGTTTTGGGTTTAGATAAGTGCGATTCAAGTTTGTTTACATGTATTCATCATATGATTGCATGTTCTAAAGTTTTCAAGCCATATCGTGAGATGTACATTGTGAATTGGATCATATATGTTTCGGGTTACACATGTTTGCATGAGTATGGTGAAGTGTTATGTCATATGTTCATGTTTCATGCATTGGAGTCAATGTTTTAAAAAAAGAAAAAGAGTCAAAGTACTTTTCTATCATGACCCCAAATGCTAGAATGGGGAAATGCTCTAGTGGAACTCCCTATCCACTCTAGAGTGCCTAAAGTTGAGAGGAGACACCTGGGTCAACGAAATACAGTTGACAAGCCACGAAAGGTTCCTTAAGAAAAGGATACCAAAGTGAGGTTGCACCTAAAGCTAGTAGTTGCCATACGGTGAAGGCAAAGTAAGTGAACTACCGTAAAAGAAAATGTTTATGATAAGATGTAGTCACCTCGGTCAAGTGGATTGATGGTTGATGCAATAACTAGCGGGGAACACACGATGCTTAGGGGAGCTGTGAGGTATCCATCCATGTGAATCATGAAATGCACAAGGCATTTGAGCTCTATGTTATGATATGCTATGTTATGATATGCCATGATAAGAGTTATGCCATGATAAGTTATGATGTGATATGATCATGATTTGAAAATGTTATGAGATAAGAATGGCATGATATGTTATGGCAAGTACAAGAACCCGAGCTCAATTGATACAAACCTATGTTAAGAAGTCTAAAAGATGAAAAGGTGTTTTATGAAAAGTTTATGGTGCATATATCAAACTTTTTATGTCGAAGTTCATGTCCATGCATCTATTTGTGGATTGCAATTGATTGTGGTTTATTTGTATATGTATGTGATATCGTCTATATGTTGACTGTTTACTCACTGAGATTACTATGGTAGTTTCCACTACCATTCCCCAATCGGAATGGTAAAAGTTATGATAGACATAGATGACAAAACAAAAGAGGATGGCACTCCCTCCGGTTAGGATAGTGCCAAAAATGGAAGCAAGCTTTTCTAAGCCCTCTATCCAAGACCAATTAGAGAACATCCAAAGTACTACACCTTATTGATGAACTAAAGCGACTCAGGAACCATGACAAGGATTGGTTCCTTGAGAAGAGAGCAAACCTGAAAGGGTCATTAAGTTTTAGATATTTTTGAAAACAGTATTTTGATGGTCCCCTTGTTTTGGGAGTTGTTTCAAAACAATTATCTATTTTGGAAGAAGTTTAGTTATGGAAGTTTTAATCCTTTGGAATTTTACACTCGGTACCATGATTTATTATTGCCATCATCCTTAAGTAGTTAAAAGAATTTTCCACTGTGAATTATTGCATACGTCTAGATTATAGGTACATTGCATCTTAACTATCATGTACGTGGGGTATGTAATCTTGTATTGCATGTCCCAACGCTTAAGTCACAATCAAATTCCAAACGGGTGCTAGGGGCATCACATCATGATTAGTATCTTGATGATTAAATATGGATTTAAGATCGACCTCCTAATGATCATATTTTTATAGATAATGTGATACTTGAGGAGTTAGAATAAGTTTGGAAATGATTTGCTTGGTTTTGATCTATGAGGAAAGAGATGTAAGAATTTTACAAGTTCAAAACTGTCAATGAATGATTTTAGGTTTCTTATAATGACCTATTTTCAATAGTAAGATGATTGAGGAAACATATTTTGAGGTAAAATATGAGTCTAGGATGGATACTAAATGAAGTTTTTAAGTTTGGAGAAATTCGGTATTTGAAGGCGATGTTGAAGGTTTAGAACATAATGTTCAACTAAAGCGGTGGAGGCTGGTGACCAATCCCACCGAAAGCCATGAAAATTCTCAGTTGGAACTGCCGGGGGCTTGGGAACCCCTGGACAATTCATACTCTTTGTTTCCAAACAAAGGAGAAAGATCCCGACTTGGTTTTCTTGATGGAAACCAAGTTGTCCCAAGCAAGAGCTACTAAGGTAGCAAGGAAGGCCAGATATGAGTGTTGCGTGGTAGTAGATGCAGTGGGGAGAAGTGGTGGGTTGATGCTCATGTGAAAGCAAGAAGTTCAGCTAGAACTAATCAATTATTCTCAAAGACACATTAATGTGTTAATGAAGAATGATGAGAACAATTTAAACTAGGTTCTTACTTGTTTTTATGGTCATCCCGAAACAAACAAGAGGAGGGAAGCATGGCAGCTTTTGCAGTCCTTTAATCCTAGTAATATGGGGTGGGGAATAATAGGTGACTTCAATGAGATTCTGTCACATGATGAAAAGATAAGAGGAAGGGTTAGATCAGAGAACCAGATGGGGTTATTTAGAGAGGTGGTCGAAAATTGCAGACTTTTTGATTTGGGATGGGAGGCGAACAAGTACACGTGGTGTAACAGACACGAGAGTGAAACCTTCACTAAGGAGAGATTGGATAGAGGTTTGGCCAATAGAAGATGGTTGGAGACTTTTCCAGATGCTAAAGTCAGCACCATGATGGCCTTATGCTCAGATCATAGGCCTATCCTACTGGATTGCTCAAGAGGAAGGGGGGAGAGGACACACTTTTATTACCATTTCAAGTATGAGATGAACTGGACCAAGGAGGAAGGCTATAAAGATATAGTTGCAGAAGTATGGCAAAGAGAAAACCACCTTCTAAGGCAAAACAGTAGGTTACAAAGCAAGTTAGAGAGATGTAGCAAAAGGCTTCAGCATTGGAGCAGGGACCTGAGAAGAAACAGATTAGCAGCCATAAAATAGAAAACAGAAGAACAGTTGCAAGAGGAAGAGAGAGCAGATAACATGGGTGACCTCAAAAGACTGCAAAATGAGGTTGGCTTTTTACTGGACCAGGAAGATGCAAGATGGAAACAAAGGGCCAAAGTCCATTGGTTGACACATGGAGATAGGAATACCAAATTCTATCATGCCTGTGTCAATCAAAGGAGAAAAAAGAACATTATAAAACAGATTGTAGATGGAGAAGGGAGAGTGTTAAATTCAAAGGAGGAGGTGGCATCGGGGTTCAGGCTTCATTTCAACAAGGTCTATCAATCCTCTAACCCTACTAAAAGGGCTATCCAACACTGCCTAAGTGGTCTAGAACACAAGATCTCAAGGGGCAAGAGTGAACTATTGGACAAGGACTTTTCTCCTGAAGAGGTAGTTATTGCTCTCAAACAAATGTCACCCTTCAAGTCACCTGGGCCAGATGGATTCAGTGCTGGCTTCTACCAAGACCATTGGGATATAGTTCGATCTGATGTGGTCAAAGCAATCCTAGATTTTTTCAAAACTGGTGAGATGCCTGTAGGATTGAATCACACTCTCATAGCCCTAATCCCTAAGGTAAACTCCCCCAAATCAGTTAATGATTACAGGCCAATCAGTCTCTGCAATGTGTGGTATAAACTAATCTCGAAGGTCCTAGAAAACAAGCTGAAATCAGTGCTGCAAGAGGTAATATCTTGGAACCAAAGTGCTTTCTTACCTGGCAGGTTAATCATAGACAACATCATGGTGGCATATGAGCTCCTTCATACTATGCAAACTAGGCAAAAGGGAAGAGAAGGCAGCATGGCCATTAAGCTAGATATGTCTAAGGCATATGATAGAGTGGAATGGGAATTTCTGCAAAAAATGCTTACTAAACTAGGTTTCAGTGATAAATGGAGGGGGCTAATCATGGCATGTGTGAAATCTGTTACCTACTCAGTAGTGGTGAATGGGATACCAGGAGACATTATTTGGCCAACAAGAGGATTAAGGCAAGGGGATCCTCTTTCCCCTTACCTTTTCCTTCTGTGTGCAGAAGGCCTGAGTACCCTTCTGCATCAAGCTGAAGCAAGAGGCCTCATTAAGGGTGTAGCTGTTACAAGGGGAGGAAAAAGAATCAACCACCTCTTGTTTGCTGATGACTGTGTAATGTTTTGCAGGTCAAAGATAGAGGAATGGTCCATCATTGTTCATTTGTTAAAAATTTATGAAGAAGCATCGGGACAGACCCTGAACAGGCAGAAAACATCCATCCTTTTTAGCTCAAACACTAAGACAGCAGTGAAAGAGAGCATTTCCCAACAAGCTGAAGGTGTAATTTGTGATAGCTATAACAAATACCTGGGTTTGCCCACCACGGTAGGAAAGTCCAAGTATAACACTTTCAGAGGCCTAAAAGAAAAGATATGGAAAAGGATTAACAGCTGGAAGACCTCATTTCTATCTTCTGCAGGGAAGGAAATCATGATCAAGAGTGTGCTACAAGCCATACCAACATATACAATGAGCATTTTTAAACTGCCAAAAAGGCTCCTCAGAGAAATGGAAACCATGATTGCAAAGTTCTGGTGGAACCACAAAAGGGAAGGCAGGGGTATCCATTGGAAAAGTTGGAGCAAACTAGGTGCAGCAAAAGGTAGGGGGGGACTAGGATTTCGGGATCTCAATTGTTTCAATAGAGCTCTTCTTGCCAAGCAAGGATGGAGAATTTTACAGGAACCCTCCTCTTTGATGGCTCAAATATTCAAAGAAAAGTACTTCAAGTCATGCAACTTGGTGGAGGCACAAGCAGGCTATTGTCCTTCTCAAATTTGGAGGAGTTTGATGTCAGTGATGGTTTGATAAGGGCTAGAAGTGTTTGGAGAGTAGGAAATGGAAAGAGCATAAGAATCTGGAAAGACAAATGGGTGCCTATACCTTCTACATTTCAGATTCAGTCTCCTATCAAAGTATTGGAACCTGATGCAACTGTCGATGAGCTTATTGAAGAAGAAAGCAAGACATGGAAGAAAGAATTAGTACAAGCCATTTTTAGACAAGAGGAAGTCCAGGGTATTTGTAGTATACCCATTAGCATAAGAGGGATGGATGATAAAGTAATCTGGGGGCTATTAGATAAAGGGTCATTTTCAGTTAAGAGTGCATACTATACAGACCTGGAGAAAAAGAAACAGAAGACAGGAGAGACATCAAGTGGAGATCAAAATGAAATTTGGTGGGGGAAAATATGGAGACTAACAAGCTCAGGTAAGGTAAAACAGTTTATTTGGAAAGTCCTCAATAGAATACTACCAACAAGGAGCAATCTTTTCAAGAGAATGATAGTTGACAACTCTACTTGTCCTGTCTGCAACAGAGATGAGGAAACAACATTACACGTGCTGTGGGACTATCCTACTTCAGTAGATGTGTGGGGAGAGGAATGCAGTCCAGTAAAAAAATGGAGAAGGAATTATGCTGACTTCAGGTCACTATGGTCTGATTTTCAATCCAAGCTTGAAGAAGGAAAGCTTCACATAGTAACTGAGGTGCTTTATGGCCTATGGAGAAGGAGAAATGACGTAGTATTCGGAAAGTTCAAAGGCCCTTCTATAATCTTTCAGTTGGCATTACAGGAAGTAGAAGCAATCAAGTTGGCTCAAGAAAAGCCAAGAGAGAGTCAAGCAAGCCTAACAACAGCGATGAGAACTTTGTGGAGACCCCCTAGATTGGATTATATGAAGGTGAATGTTGATGCAACCATGGATAAAAAAATGGGAAGGATGGGTATCAGTATTGTAGTGAGGGACTGCAGTGGTGAGGTACATGTGGTAGCAGCTACCCCCAAACAAGTAACAAAGAGTGCTCATGTAGCTGAGAGCTGGGCCATGCTTCGTGCTGTTCTGCTGTGTAGGGAACTAGGCCTCAGACTGGTGCAACTAGAAGGGGATGCGAAGATGGTAGTGGATGCAGTCAATTCAAATACACAAAACACTTCATGGGATGGACAAGTTATAGAGGACATCAAATCTGTCGTGTATGCCCAGCCAGGGTGGTTAGTATCGTTCTCGGGGAGAGGTGGCAACAAAGCAGTGCATGAAACTGCAAGATTCGCTTTATCTTTGAGTTCTGAATGTATTTGGGTGGAGGAGGTACCACCTAAGGTCCTCCCTGCTGTTATTTCAGACAAGTCTATTTTTGTAGAGTCATATTAATGAAGTGATGTTTCATTTCAATTAAAAAGAACATAATGTTCAATCTTTTAGAGTCATTGGGGGGGGGGGTTAAATGAAACTTTTCCTATTTAAGTTAGAGTTTTACAAGTTTATATTTCAATTAAGGGTCTCTCTAATGTTAGTACGCTTCTATTTCAGCTCATGAAGATTATACTCTTTGTAAGCAAGAAAAAGTTTGTAAGTAGACCCTCAACCTACCTCGGTTAATATTTTTATATGATTGTGTAAACTTTGCATCTTGGTTACTATTGTATATACTTGTCATTCCATGCTTAAATATATATGATTTTTTGGTTTGTATAATGATGATTTGCCATGATCAAGTGTGTAAAGTATTTTGGTTTTATATGATGTCTTGCTATGATCTATGGTCTATGATTGATTCGGATTTGCTCATGTCAAAAGACGATTTTTACATGCTTCGTGAACCTTCTAACATGTATATGTGAATATGCTCGAATTGATCATTATTGTTCTATTCATGATATGTTTTGAGTATTTGCCTATGTAATATGTTATGCATATGAAAGTTCTAAAGTTATTAAGTCATGTACCGAAATGTGCTATGCTAGTTCTCATGCATACACGGTCTCTCACATGTCACATGTTCTATGAAAATGTTTCTTAAGTCCCATGTCACATGCATTTGGATAAATGATGTTTTCAAAAGAGAAGTCAGTACATGTTTTATCATGACCCCAAATGCTAGGACAGGGGAATATCCTAGTGGAACTCTCTATCCACTTTGAAGTGTTTAAAGTCGAGTGGAGACCCATGGGTCGATGAAGTACAATCGATGGGCCTTGAATGGTTCCTATGGAGGATACTGGAGCAAGATTGCACCTAAAGCTAGTGGGTGCTCTACAATGAAGGCGAAATAAGCAAACTGCCATAAAGAATATGTTTATGTTTATGACGTAATCACCTCAATCAAGTAGATTGTTGGTCGGTGCGGTAACTAGCGAGGAATACATGGTGCTTAGAGGAGCCGTGAGGTATCCAAATATATGAATTATATGATGAATAAGGCACTTAAGTTGTATGTGATATGATATGACATGCCAATGATAAGATATGACAGGATATGATATGACATGGTATGACATGCCATGATATGAAATTATACGATACGATACGACATGTCATGATATGATATGATATGACGAGATGATATGGCATAATGTGATATGACAAGAGCAAGAACCCAAGCTCAAACGATATGAATATGTGTTAAGAGCTCAAAAGATGAAAAGATGTTCTATGCAAAGGTCAAGTTGCATAAGCCAAGTTTGATGTCAAGTACATGTCCATGCATTCATCTCATGATTTGTCATTTGTATGTTTATGTTAACTGCTGTATGTTGTATGTTTACTTGCTGAGATTTCTCAAAATCTCATTGTGATAGTTTCTACTGCCATTCCCCACCCAGAATGGCAAAAGTTGTGACGAGACCGGGAATAGCAATTCAAGATGATGATGAAGGCTAAGGATGTGCTCAACTCGAAGAAAGAATAGATTTAGTCATGACCTACTTGAAGATAGCAGAGACTAGAAAGATAACTTAATATTTTCTTTGTTAAGGCCCTTTTAGACAAATCTACTTATGCTAAAGTGTAAAAAGGAGTTTGATACTATGTAGTGTGATTTAATGTTATAAATGAAGTTGGGATATTAGTTTTATTCTGGTACAAACTTTTATGAGATGACCTATTCTGCTGCCATTTATTGCATATTGCTATAATATAATAGATGCATTACATCTTAATTGTCATGTACGAGGGGTATATAACCTTGTATTTTATGTTTCGATGTTTTAGTCACTGTCAAATCCCAAGCAGGGGCTAAGGGCATCGTAGAGGTGGTATCAGAGCAATTACATCTCTGGGTAAACCCACATGTCACTAAGAAACTATACTAGAATATAGGTTTGAATTATTAGAAGGTTTAGGCTTTAATTATTATGTGTAGGCTTATACATGTCGTATCAAAGCTTGATGGAAATTGATGTAGCAAAGCTAGAAAGTGTGACAATGTCCATCATAGAAAGGGGACGACATGGTTTAGTTGTCCAGAATCATGGAACATATGCAAAAGTTGCAAATTGAGGAAGGCAACATTCCTAGATCACCCAATGAGGTTTAAGGGTTTTAGGCTCTCAAACTTTAAGGTATGATTTCTATTAAGATTTGTGGTTTTAGGTTCGACAAACCTAGTTGGGAAGTCCCACTAAATCTGAAGATAAGGAAATCTGCCACCATGAGGACATAAGCTTGGCCAAATCTAAGTCATGAATTTGGAGACTGTAAGAGGTGAGTTATCTTTATGAGATTTAAAGGTATCAACTTGGTTTAACCCACAATAATGATTGCATATAAGGTTATGGTATTTGTGCAATTTGTGCAATTTGGAGAATGATTTCTATCATAACTTGAGGTTATACATTGTGCAAGCTAAAGGGAATTACTTAAGGATATATACACAACAAGCCTTTGGAGATGATATCTCTATTTGATGATGTAGGATACAATCCAGCTTACTTGGGAGTATGATTGACTAGCTTGGCCAAATCACAAGTTGGCTTCAGTTATGGTCTTGGTAAGTTTTGATGATCTCCAAAATTGACATGGGTTACTACAAGCTTTGATGATAGTTGGAATTAAGGCAAAGAGCTTTTAGCTAAATGTTATGAGATGGAAGATTTTAGACACTCATTGTAGGCTAATCATGATGGTTTTGGATCTGCTAGAGAGCCATACTGTTTTTTATAAGATGCGTCAGCTTCTAGATAGATAGGTACATATGACAAAACCTAGGTAATTGCATATATATATATATATATATTATAACAGCCCGCTAGAAATTCAATGGTGAAATTTTTACAGACTTTAGGAACCTCATGAAAACTCTGTAAGTTTTCATGAATCGACTAATCGCATAGGTTGTAGTCTGTCAAAATAGTTAGTGTTATCACTCACTGTGGTGCCAAAAATGCAATTTTAATTGTTTGAGGAAGTTAGAAGTGTCAAAACACATTATGGTCTGCGCCACTAGACTCAGTTGATTATTTAGGATTTTATGGCGCAATAATTCATTTTCATAATTTCGGACGAAACGCTTGTTCGAAACTGTGAATTTATTTTTAGGGGCACTTCGTGGTTGAGTTTTGGTAAATGATTTTCACTATAGGTTAATATGAATATTTAGAATTTTTCAGTACTAAGTTTATTATGCATTTTTTGGAGTGAATAGTAACTTCGAAAGTGTACTAAGTGCAGTATTTTCAAAATCACAGTGTGGAAGGTCCAAATTAGGTTAAAGAAGTTTTATTAGGACACTTGGCAAGATCTTAGCCACACATAGTGAATAGTATTAGACACTTGACACAAAGAGGAACCATTAGATAGATTTGTGAAGGAAATCAAGGTGTGAGATTATGCCACCTAAGCAAAACTTTTTTTCATCTGATCAACCATATTATCCTAGACCAATGAGGGTTTCAACCCTAGAGAGACCCTAAACGGTTGGAATCCAATTGAAACCCAAAAATTTTGGTTGAAAATTGAAACCCTAAACGGTTTCCCTAAACCCTAAAGTTGGCCTCCAAACCCATTTTTATCCAATTTTTAACATTGTGTTTAATCATTTCCACATGCTATTAATTCATCAAATCCTTGTTATGATATCATTATCCAACCTTTTAAACCTTGGAAATTTTATTGGGTTAAGAAAAATTGGATTTGAGCTTGATAGCATCTCAAACCCTAACCAAACCCCCTTTAAACTCCAAATTGAAGCCCACTTGGTTGACGCCCACCAAGGCCTACGAATTTGGCCACCTTGGCAAAGCTTCTTGAAGAAGTTTCCTCCCCACATATCATACCATCCACTACCCTTGGCTGCACCCATTAGTGCCTTGATGAGATGGTGAAACCCACCCCATCAACCTCGATACCTCACAGCTTCTGCAGGTAGTCCTTTCCCTCACTATTCTCCACTTTATGTCACATAGCCAACTCAAATCAAGGTTCATTCAAGCCCATATCTTCCCCCTCTAGAATTCTTGAGTCGTGCAAGACATACTTCCTTCCCTTTCATCACTTCTTTACCCCGTTCTTATTGAGAAACCCAAAAGAGCTCTCTCAGGCAGATTTCTGGGTCTTTTTGCGTAGAGCTTTTCTACCTTTTGTAAGTATTTTCACACAATGACTCCTTCATAAAAGTTGTTCCTATTTGAGTATAGTTTCGTAGATATATTATTCGTATGATTCCATGGTTATTTCGTCGGTAAAAAATATTTTTAACCATGGAAAGGTCATTCTGGGCTTGAAATTGGAGAGTATGTTATATTTTGGAGTTTTTGACCAAGCTAATGGACATATCTTGGTCCGAAAATTTTATGGAGTATTGTTAGCATGTGTTTAAGAGTGTTCATTAAGGTTTTGTTGCATGACTAAAGCTTTTGATGATAGATTTTCTTAGATCTAGAAACTTGAAAACTGGAAGTGGCAAAACAATTTTTATTTGGAGAAAGTTTGAATATTTTGAGGTTTGATCTTACTCTAAAGGCTTTGATATTTTTATATGATGATCCCAAGTCTCTTATTTTCATGTTAGAATGTTATTTTGAAGATATTTAGTATTAGTTTCAAAGATATGATTTTTCTATGCAAGAGGATTTCGGTTAGGCCTAAGATTTGATGTTTTTGGATTAGTTCCATGTTTTATTGATTTTAGCCATGTGATTTTAAGTTTGATGGTTGGATATTCTTTAAGACATATTTTTAAACCATGTGATGCTTTATTTCGAAGATCTCACCTTCTTAAGCCATTGATCAAGAGATTTATCAAAACTAGTTGAGGAAAAAGTTTTTGTTTTTGGACTAAGTGTAAAACCAAAAACTCCAAAGTGTTATTTTGTGATTTTGGTGACTTTAGTTTGATGATTTAAAGCATGGTTGATCTTAGGATGATGTTATGAATATGTTAGAAGTAAATAGGCGATGTGTCAGGATAAGAGCAGGGGGCAGACATTGGTAGACTGAAGGAGGTTGACTAGACGTCGCAGACACGACGCGGAGTTTACAGCTTCCCTAGTTAGTTTTTGGACAGTATTTTTACCTCGTTAGTCGAGTTACACGAGTTTCTCAATGAACTTCCTCAATAGTGTATTTTGGTAATGTAAATATGAAGTCTGGCCTCCCATGTTTTTGATATTACAGTCGTTTGAGAGTCGTACTGAAATCGTGGATGTTTATTTTGTTAGGTATGCTTGGATTATGATTTAACTATTTGGGATATTATAAGTTTGGTGCATAGTATTGCTCAAAAAAAATTATCCACGGTGAATATTGCATAATGCTAGATACATGTTAAGAATATTGCATCTTATATGTCATGAACGGGGACAGGTAACCTTGTGTTGCATGTTTCGATGCTTCAGATGTCCATTCGATCCCAAGCAAAATTTGGGGGCGTCACAGACGGAGTCTATGATTTCTAAAGAAAAGATGCAGGAAAGTATAACTTCGGAGTTGAAGCAATTACCTGAGCATCTTCGCTATGCATTTTTGGATGATAGTTATACATTCCCAGTGATTGTTGCTACATCACTCACACCTGAAGAAGAGGAAAAGTTGCTGCGTGTATTAAGGGAGCATAGAATAGCCTTGGGATGAACTATTTCTGAAGAAGAGGAAATCCTTCCATTTGCATGTACAAGATTTTAATGGAGAAATTTTAAAAACGGACGATCAAGCACCAAAGAAGATTAAATTTAGCAATAAAGGAAGTCGTAAGAGCTGAAATTTGAAACTCCTCAATGCTATAATCATCTATATTATTTCAGACAGCTCATGGGTAAGTCCAATACAGGTACCAAAAAAGGGTGGAATGACGGTGGTGAAAAATGATAATAATGAGTTTATTTCTACAAGAACAATCACGGGCTGGCGTGTATGAATGGATTACCGCAAGTTGAAAAAAGCAAAAAGAAATGATCATTTTCCACTTCCATTCATTGATCAAATGTTGGATCAATTGGCTGGGTATTCCTATTATTGCTTCTTAGATGGTTATTCGGGGTATAACCAGATTTCCATAGCCCCTGAAGATCAAGAGAAAACTACATTCACATGCCCTTATGGAACATTTTCTTTTAAGTGGATACCCTTTGGCTTGTGCAACGCCCCAGTGGCACTTCAACATTGCATGATGGCTATTTTTTCTGATATGGCGGAAGATATAATGGAAAATTTCATGGATGACTTTTCAGTTTTTAGTCTATCTTTTGATCATTGTTTGCATAATTTAGCTCTTGTTTTGCAGAGATGTAAAGATAAAAATCTAATCTAAACTAGAAGAAGTGTCATTTCATGGTACAAGAAGGGATCGTACTTGGCCATAAAGTGTCATCTAAAGGAATTAAGGTTGATTGAGCTAAAATTACAACCATAGAAAAACTACCACCTCCAAAGAATGTGAAGGGAATTAGAAACGTTTTGGGATATGCTGGATTTTATAGAAGATTTATAAAGGATTTTTCTAAACTTTCTAAACCTTTATGTAATCTTCTTGAAAAAAATTCTGTATTTGACTTTGATGATGTTTGTTTGCAGGCCTTTAATGCAATCAAGGAGAAACTAATTTCAGCACCAATTATGATTGTACCTGATTGGAGTTAACCTTTGGAAGTCATATGTGATGCAAGTGACTTTGCAATTGGAGCTATGTTGGGACAAAGGCAAGACAAACCGTTTAGGGCCATCTATTATGCAAGATGAACATTGTATGAAGCTCAATTAAATTATACAACAACTAAGAAGTGCTTGCTGTGGTGTTTGCTTGTGACAAATTTCAGTCTTACCTCATTGGTACAAATGTGATAGTGTTCACTGATCATGCAGCACTTTGCTATTTGTTTGGCAAGAAGGATGCTAAGCCTAGGCTAATTTGTTGGATCTTGCTTCATCAAGAATTTGATTTGGAGGTTCGAGATAAGAAAGGAAGTGAAAATTCAGTTGCTAATCATCTCATCTGGGTGGAGCAAGAGGAAGAAAGACCAGATTCAGTGATCCAAGAAGCATTCCCTAATGAACAGTTGTTTGCATGTGAGATCAAGCTTCCTTGGTATGTGATATTGTAAACTACCTAGCTTGTAAAGTACTACCACCAGATCTTACTTACCACCAATGTAAGAAGTTTCTACATGATGTGAAATATTATTTTTGGGATGAGTCTTTGCTATTCAAAAGATGCCCTAATCAAATCATTCAAAGATGTGTCCCAGAAGAAGAGATGCAAGTCATTCTCCATCATTGCCATTCATCATCATATGGAGGACACTTTGGAGCAACCCGAACAGCAGCTAAGGTACCTCAAAGTAGTTTCTTTTGGCCTTCTATTTTTCGTGATAGTTATACTTTGGTAAAAACTCGTGACTGGTACCAACATATGGGAAATATTTTAAGGCGTCAGGAGTTACCATTGAAAAATATCTTAGAAGTTGAGTTATTTGATGTTTGGAAAATAGATTTTATGGGGCCTTTTCCTCCTTCTTTTGGCTTTATTTATATCTTGTTAGCAGTTGATTATGTGTCAAAATGGGTGGAAGCAATTGCTACAACAACAAATGATGCAAAGGTAGTGCTCAAATTTCTGCATAAGAATATATTCACAAGATTTGGCACTCCACAAGCTATTATTAGTGACGAAGGGACCCACTTTTGCAACAAGTTGTTTGATAATCTTCTTTCTAAATATCGTGTAAAGCACAAGATAGCACTTGCCTACCATCCTCAAACTAATAGCCAAACTGAAATTTCAAATCGAGAAATCAAGAACATCCTTGAGAAAATGGTCAACGCCAATAGAAAGGATTGGGCAAAGAAGCTTGATGATGCTTTGTGGGCATAACGTATAGCCTTTAAAACACCTATCGGGATGTCTCCTTACTGATTAGTGTTTGGAAAGGCATGTCATCTTCCTGTGGAGTTGGAGCATAGAGCTTATTGGGCTATAAAAAAGTTTAATTTTGATTTGAAGGTAGTAGGGGAAAAGCAACTTCTTCAATTGAATGAGATCGATGAGTTTTGGAATGATGCATATGAAAATGTAAAGATCTACAAAGAATGAACGAAGAAGTGGCATGAAAAACAAATTCTTAGGCATGAGTAGGGGTGTAAATTTTAACCGGTAAACCGCAAAACCTGACCGGACAGGCCCGACCCGGACCGGTTGTGCCGGTTCAAACCGGTCCGGTCCGAAACTGGTTTCATAAAATGAAAAACTGGCCATAACCAGTCCGGTTTCGGTTTCGGTCATTTTTAGACCGGACCAGACCGGTAATATTTAATATGTGTATATTTTTTATTTATTTAATGTTATATATTATATATAATTTTCATATATAATATATAGTAATATAAATTATAATTATATATAAGATAGTGTTATTTTAATTTATAAAATAAAAGTTTAATCTTAGACATGAAAATTTAATTGATCATATGCTTTAAATATATAATATTATAAATATATATTATTTATTAATAACATTTTATCATAGATTCATAAGAAGTAAGAACCAAAAAAGAAAGAAAATACTCAAATATTGTGATGACCCGCTTTCGCGTGTATTTTCACTGAATGGTTGTTTTTATTTTAATTAATATATTAGTTTATTTATTTTAATTTATTGTGTTTTAAAATTGGTTTTTAAGTTATTTGATGTTGTGTTTTATTTATTTTATTTGTTTTACTGTTTTTAGTCTCGTTTCGGCAGTTTAGTTTTGTTTTCCCGGAATGAGGATTAGACCTCATCTTTTTCCTACATCTCTTTTTTTTTTTCCTTTTTCCTTTTTCCTTTTTCTTTTTTTCTTTTTTCTTCTTCTTTCTTTTTCTTTTTCTTTTTCTTCTTCTTCTCCTTCCTCCCGTGTCGAACGCGACTCTCTCTCTACCCATTTTCCGTCCGTTTTCTCTCTCCTCCCAGAACCACCGCCGCCGACCACCGTGCGGCACACCGTCCATACCATTCGAAGGCTCTCCCTCCGGCGCACCTCACCACCAATTCCCAGCCCCATCCGGCCAGCCGTTTGGCCGGAAAACACCCTTGAAGCCCCACGGTTTTTGGCTCGATCCGCCGCCGTCGCTCCACCTCCGGCCACCATTTCTTCACCACTTCATCACCGGTCCCTTGCTGTCCTAACCCACCTATTTTCAGCCTCCAATAGTCACCGGAATAGCTCCCACGAGCTAGCTTTCCTTTTTGGGAAATCCAGCCTCTCTCTGCCGTTTCTGCCGCCACCCACGGCCAACCACCAGTTCCAATAGCTTCATAATCATCCCTAGGCCATTCCCTATCAATCCCAAGCCCTGGTTTGTCCCCGTTCAAAAGTGGGTATTTTACAACCCACGGCCACAGTGAATTTTCACTGTAACGTTACTTTTTCTCCGCCGTTTGCAACGCCTAGTGTTTTCTAAAATTACCGTATAGCGTTGTAAGTATTTTCCAAACCCTATTTTCAGATTTAAATATATATTGCTCGTTCAATTATTTTATCTGCTGGTTGGTTGATTCTGGACTGAGTTTGAAGAGTTCGGAGGGAGGACGTAGTTGCTTGTTTTATTAATATATATTGGTTGGTTATTTTTGTGCATTGATATGGCATTACATGGAGCATGCACGTGTGTTTTTGTTTAAGTGTAAAAAGCCTGTGTATTGGCGTAAATGGACTTACGGGTGCGTGTGTATCACGACCCCAAGCCGGGATGGGGTATTATCCCGGTGGAGCTCCTCTGGTCACTCGGGAGCAGAATAAACTGAGTGATGTCCCCTGGGTTGTCGCTAGGCGACGACGGGAGCGGGGGCTAGGGGTTGCTTGGCTACGAACGCGCCGGGCGCGGAACCGGGCATCGCCCTACGCACCGACTCCGTGGCCCTTCGGTGGTGAGGGCTAGAGGATGCTTGGCTACGAACACGCGGGGCGTGGAACTGGGCATCGCTCGTTAGGTGTCACATGCATGGTGGTACTCTGCGGTGTAGCCCTGGAGCCAGGGTGTGCGGATGACCCCTAGGGGAGGTCATGGTGCATACGGATAAAATGGATTATGGTTTGAGATGAATAAAGGCCAAATGTGACTTTTGGCGTGGTTTTTGGAAAAGATGTGTTTTTGGGCCAAATGGGATTTTTGGCGTGTGTGGAAAATTATGTTTTATGGGTTTTGCGCATTGGCATCACTTCATGCATTTTGTTTGAGTTCTATGTGTTTTTATCTGGTGGTGTTTGGGTTTTACTTACCTGCGGTACCTTTTTGGTTTCGTAGATTTTGGTGCAGGATTCGAGGATGAGGAGGAGGAGGCTGAGCCCGAGGATGCGGCTCCGCCGGGTTGCTGATGTTATGCTTTATAGTTTGGTTTAAAACTATATTCGTGTGTTGTAATATTTTATTTATGTATGTTTTAAACAACTTGTATTACGTTAAGAAAAATTCTGGTACTTAGTTATATGACTTTCGTTATCCGCTGTGTTTCTTCATGCACATATGTTGTTTTTGCACACACTTGGCACTCGTCGATAGGGTGGTGACCCGGGTTGTCATCATCCGGACGTCTCGATTTCCCCGTGTCCATGCATGGGGATTTGGGGGCGTCACAGGTGGTATCAGAGGGGTTTGGCTCTGGGTAAAACCACAGGTCCCGTAGGTAGTACCAGAATGTTTTTTTTAAAGTTGTGTTTTAAAAATTATGTTAAGTAAAGTTATTTGATTTGTTTTAATTGTTTTACTTGTTTTATTTGTTTGAGCTTGTTTGTTTATTTTTATTTATTTGGTTATGTTTTTACAAGTTGGTTTCTTTTGTTTTTTGTGATGTGGTGTTGGTCTGTGGTTCTGTTTTTGTTTGTTGTTGGTTTTATTTGTTTTATTTTCTGAAAGCGGGTCAAAGGTTGTGGTGACAGGAAAAAATGGGGAGACCAAGGAAATCTACTCAGGAGTCATGGGACAATACCTCAAGGGATGACTCCATAGCCGAAGCAATACGGCAGATGACAAAGTTTATGCAGCAGAATATTAGGCCACATCAGACAGGGCCTTGGCCATAACAAGGAGAACCTTGGCCACCACAAGGGGGTCCCTGGCCACAACAAGGAGGGCCTTGTCCACAGCAAGGAGGGTTTTGGCCACAACCAGGAGGTCCTTGGCCACATCAGGGAGGGCCTTGGATGTACCCGGGAGGGTCCAGTAGCATGGTGCAAGCCGGATGCACCTATGAGCGCTTCCTGGCGCACAGAACCCCACACTTCACTGGAGAAGAGGATCCACTTCAAGCTGGAAAATGGATCAAAGATCTGGAAAGAACATTTGAGGTGTGTGGTTGCACCGAGGCGCAACAGGTACTCTACGCCAGCTATCTCTTGCAAGGCACTGCGTCTGATTGGTGGGATACTAAGAGGGTGATGCTGGAATCAGAATTGGGGTCTTTCGCTGCTGTGACCTGGCAGCGCTTCAAGAAGGAGTTTAATGACCGCTTCTTTCCCGCATCGGTAAGGAAGCAAAAGGCAAGAGAGTTCTCAAATCTGGTCCAAGGGGGCGCGACAGTGGAACAGTACGCCTGGAGGTTCATAGAACTTGGGCGATTTGCTCCTCACCTTATTGCCACAGCGGAGATGCGAGCTGATCGTTTTCAGGAGGGACTACGCCATGACATACGCCGTATGGTGGTCAGCCATCGGATATCCACTTTTCAGGAATTAGTGGATGTGGCCACCCTTGTGGAGCGAGAAAATAATCTGAGTGTGGACTCCCCTCCAGGACATAAGAGGCGGAGTTTTTCTGGTGAAGGAAGCAGCTCGGGTTCACCCTAGAAATTTGTTCAGCAGACCGGAACTCGACCTCAAACGTCCTCAGGTGTTCGTATGAGAGGACAGGTACCAATTTGTGGAGCATGTAATAGAGCTCATGAGGGCGAGTGTCGGCTGAGTAGTGGATCCCAGTGTTACCGGTGCAGCCAAGTGGGGCATATTGCTCGGGATTGCCCCGTCAGAGTTCAAGGAAGCCGTGGAGGTAGACACGGTGGAAGAACCAACCCGAGACAAGCAGTGCAAGCCCGGGTTTGTGCTGTCACACCTGGAGAGGTGGATGATGAGGCGCCAGCTACCCATGATGCTGGAGTAATTACAGGTATGGATTAATTTAATTTTAAGTTGGATTTAATTTTTGGTGTATTTGGTTTCTTCTTTGTTTTTTGGATTTCATGGGTTGATGTGTTGGTTCAGGAAGAGTCCGTTTGTATGAGTTTTATGCTTGCCCTTTGTCTGATTCCGGTGCGTCGCAGTCATTTGTATCTTTTACGTTTGCTCGGGTGTGTAATTTGGTTACGGAATCGTTGCCGAAGTCTATGGTAGTGGCTCTACCCGATGGTGAAATGGTGTGGTGTTCCAAGGTTGCTTTGGGATGCCCGTTAAATTTTGATGGAAGGTTCTTGGATGCTGATTTGGTGGTGTTTAAGCTATTGGGTTTTGATATCATCCTCGGGATGGATTGGCTATACCGATATTCTGCGAGTATTAATTGCAGAAGTCGGATAATTAGCTTTCAGCTTCCAGATGGTGATTGTCTGGAATTTGCATGGAGTAAGTTAAAAGAAAAGCCGGTAATTATATCAGCAATTCAAGCAAAAAGGGAGATTGCATGGGGAGCGGATGCATTCTTGGTTCAGATGGTGTCCACGCCGTCCGAGGAGAAGTCTTTGGCAGACATTCCAGTTGTGGAAGAATTCCCCAATGTGTTTGTGGATGACTTGCCCGGACTACCCCCGGTGCGGGAAATGGAATTTGTTATAGACTTGGAACCTGGAGCGGCTCCTGTGCATAAAGCTCCTTATCGCATGGCACCGGCTGAATTAAAAGAGTTGAAGACTTAGTTGCAAGAACTGGTAGAGAAGGGATTTATTCAGCCTAGTACTTCACCGTGGGGTGCACCAGTTTTGTTTGTTAAAAAGAAAGATGGAACCCTCCGTATGTGCATAGATTATCGGGAATTGAATAAGGTGACCATCAAAAATAAATATCCTCTGCCGCAGATAGATGATTTATTTGATCAGCTTCAAGGAGCAGCCGTGTTCTCTAAAATTGATTTGAGGTCGGGATACTACCAGCTGAGGATCAGAGACAAGGATGTGCCTAAAACTGCTTTCAGGTCGAGGTATGGGCATTATGAATTTAAGGTGATGCCGTTTGGGTTAGCTAATGCCCCTGCTGCTTTCATGGATTTAATGAATCGAGTATTTCGACCTTATCTGGATTCATTTGTGGTAGTATTCATCGATGATATTCTGATTTATTCCAGAGATGTTGAAGAGCATGTGTATCATCTTCGTCAGGTACTTGGAAAATTGAGAGAACACCAGTTGTACGCCAAGCTCAGCAAGTGTGAATTCTAGTTGGAAGAGGTTAAATTTCTTGGGCATGTAATTTCCCGAGACGAAGTGGCTGTTGATCCTAGTAAGGTAGAAGCTATTTTGTCATGGCAGCGTCCGACTATAGTGCGCGAGATCCAGAGTTTCTTGGGGCTGGCCGGATACTACTGAAGATTTGTGGAGGGATTTGCTCGCCTATCTGGACCTCTCACAGCTTTGACTCAGAAGAATACAGAATTTGTTTGGTCAGATAAGTGTGAGAGAAGTTTCCAAGAATTAAAGAACAGGTTGACGACGACACCAGTGTTAGCGCTCCCAGAACCGCACAAGCCATTCGTAGTCTTCAGTGATGCGTCTAAGTTTGGTTTGGGTTGTGTCCTTGCAAGAAGGACGGGTTGTTGCCTATGCATCTCGTCAGCTAAAGGACCATGAGAAGAATTATCCGACGCACGATTTAGAATTGGCTACGATTGTTTTTGCTCTCAAGATCTGGCGACACTTCTTGTATGGGGAAGCTTGTGAGGTATTTACTGATCACAAGAGCTTGAAGCATTTGTTTTCCCAGAAAAATCTGAATATGAGGCAGAGGCGATGGCTAGAGCTAATCAGTGACTATCAGTGTGAGATCAAGTACCATTCGGGGAAGGCTAATATAGTTGCTGATGCTTTGAGCCGGAAGTCGCACTTGGAAGATGAAGCCGAGTCGTCAGAATTGGATTCGTTGCTTTGTGGGATGAGAAGGCTCCTTATAGAGAGTTCGCAGCAAGAAGAGATTTTATCTTCAGTTCTTGATATTCGGGTAACTGATTTTGAAGAATTGAAGACTCTCCAAAGGAAGGATCTGAAACTGCTGAATATCAGAAAAAGAGTCAGAAAATCTAGAGGGTCGTTGCATTATAGCATGGATAACAATGGGATCCTTCGGTTTCGAGATCGCAGAGTGGTCCCAAAGGACTCAGAGTTCAAAGAACGGATCATGGCGGAAGCTCATGCGGCCCCTTATTCAGTTCATCCCGGCAGTACAAAGATGTATTAGGACTTGAAGAAAAATTACTGGTGGGATGGAATGAAGAAGGATATTGCCTTATATGTTGAGAAATGCCACACATGCCGTCAAGTGAAGGCCGAGCATCAAAGACCTGCAGGTATGCTCCAACCCCTCCCTATTCCTGAGTGGAAATGGGATGACATCACGATGGACTTTGCAGTGGGTTTGCCAAGAACGCCTAGTGGGAAAAATTCTGTTTGGGTGATTGTTGACCGGTTGACGAAAAGTGCTCATTTCCTGCCTGTTAATAACATCGACTCTTTGGGTAAGTTGACCCGCTTGTATGTCAAGGAGATAGTGCGGCTACACAGCATACCAAAGAGTATAGTGTCGGATCGAGACCCGAGGTTCACGTCGCAGTTCTGGAAGAGTTTGCAGGCAGCTTTGGGTACTAAGTTGAAGTTCAGTACTGCATATCACCCGCAGACAGACGGCCAATCAGAGCGCACAATTCAAACCCTTGAAAAGATGTTGCGAGCATGTGTCATGGAATTTCAAGGGAGTTGGGAAAATCATTTGCCGCTCATCGAGTTTGCGTATAACAATAGCTTCCATGCGACTATTCAGATGGCTCCCTATGAAGCTCTTTATGGGAGGAAGTGTAGGTCGCCCTTGTGTTGGGATGAAGTCGGGGAGAGTAGGATAATTGGACTCGAAATAATTCAAGAGATGCAAAGCCAAGTCCGGATCATCAGAGATAAAATGGCGGCAGCTCAGAGTTGCCAGAAAAGCTACGCTGATACCAGGAGGAGAGAGTTGTCTTTTGAAGTTGGTGATTGGGTTTATCTCAAAGTCTCTCCCATGAGAGGTGTTAAGCGTTTTGGTAAGAAAGGGAAGTTGGATCCGAGGTATGTCGGCCCTTTTCAGATTCTGGAGAAGGTAGGGTCCGTCGCCTATAGAGTTGCTTTGCCCGGTTATTTTGGGGATATTCATGATGTCTTCCATGTATCATCCCTGAAGAAGAGCTTTGGACAACAAGAGCCTCGCTTCGTCGACCCAGCGCAGCGGGTATTCAGTTGCAACTGGATCTCACTTATGAAGTTGTTCCGTCGCAGATCATGGATTAGAAGGAGCAACAGTTGAGGTCCAAGACGATACCTTCGATTAAGGTGGCTTGGGGAGATCCGTTTGCACAAGACTTCTTTTGGGAGCGAGCAGCGGACATTAGGGAGCAGTACCCGTACTTGTTTGAAGGATGAAGGTATGTATCCTAATCTTGGTCACCGATGGTTTGTGTGTTTTATGCGGCTTCTTTAAGTTGGTGGTTGATCTTGCAAATTTTGAGGACGAAATTTGTTTTTAAGGGGGGGAGGATGTGATGACCCGCTTTCGCGTGTATTTTCACTGAATGGTTGTTTTTATTTTAATTAATATATTAGTTTATTTATTTTAATTTATTGCGTTTTATTGGTTGTTTTATTGATATATATTGGTTGGTTATTTTTGTGCATTGATATGGCATTACATGGTGCATGCACGTGTGTTTTGTTTAAGTGTAAAAAGCCTGTGTATTGGCACAAATGGACTTACGGGTGCGTGTGTATCACGACCCCAAGCCGGGATGGGGTATTATCCCGGTGGAGCTCCTCTGGTCACTCGGGAGCAGAATAAACTGAGTGATGTCCCCTGGGTTGTCGCTAGGCGACGACGGGAGCGAGGGCTAGGGGTTGCTTGGCTACGAACGCGCCGGGCGCGGAACCGGGCATCGCCCTACGCACCGACTCCGTGGCCCTTCAGTGGTGAGGGCTAGAGGATGCTTGACTACGAACACGCGGGGCGTGGAACTGGGCATCGCTCGTTAGGTGTCACATGCGTGGTGGTACTCTGCGGTGTAGCCCTGGAGCCAGGGTGTGCGGATGACCCCTAGGGGAGGTCATGGTGCATACGGATAAAATGGATTATGGTTTGAGATGAATAAAGGCCAAATGTGACTTTTGGCGTGGTTTTTGGAAAAGATGTGTTTTTGGGCCAAATGGGATTTTTGGCGTGTGTGGAAAATTATGTTTTATGGGTTTTGCACATTGGCATCACTTCATGCATTTTGTTTGAGTTCTACGTGTTTTTATCTGGTGGTGTTTTGGTTTTACTTACCTGCGGTACCTTTTTGGTTCCGTAGATTTTGGTGCAGGATTCGAGGATGAGGAGGAGGAGGCTGGGCCCGAGGATGCGGCTCCGCTGGGTTGCTGATGTTATGCTTTATAGTTTGGTTTAAAACTATATTCGTGTGTTGTAATATTTTATTTATGTATGTTTTAAACAGCTTGTATTACGTTAAGAAAAATTCTGGTACTTAGTTATATGACTTTCGTTATCCGCTGCGTGTTTCTTCGTGCACATATGTTGCTTTTGCACACACTTGGCACTCGTCGATAGGGTGGTGACCCGGGTTGTCATCATCCGGACGTCTCGATTTTTCCGTGTCCGTGCATGGGGATTTGGGGGCATCACAAATATTATTACTAAATTTTAATGGTCTAATACACTTAAAACTCTTTATATTTTTTTTATAAGTACATAAGACATTAGTAGATAAATATAAATTATATATATTAGCATATAATTTATATAAAGCTATACCAAAGCTATACTAATAGCATAATGTTTTTACATAGCAGTTTTTTTTTTTACATAGCAGTCTTTTTATATAGTAGTTTTTTTTTAAGTAGAATTTTTGACATAGCATTTTTTTTATAAATAGATTTTTTTATAATAAATATATATTTTATTAAAACCGAAAAACCTGACCAAACCGGACTGGAAACCGGTAAAATCGGAGTACCGGTTTAAGAGGGTAACCGGTGCGTAATCGGTTTTGAAAAATGTAAAACCGGTACCTACCGGTTCGGTCCTAAATTTTGTCTAAAACAGGACCGAACTGGACCGGTTACACCCTAGGCGTGAGTTTGCACCAGGACAACAGATTTTAGTCTTCAATTCACGACTCAAACTCTTCCCGGGTAAGTTAAAATCAAGATGGATAGGTCCTTATACAATTGATAAAAATTTTCTCTTTTGGAGCAATAGACTTGAGACAAGACAGGGAATATATTCAGAGTTAATGGTCAGAGATTGAAGCACTATTATGGAGAACAAGTGGAGAGGAACTATGCATTTATTCCCATTAGATATCCTAATTGATGAAGATTGAAAAGTCTGGCTGTAGACTTTAAAACAAGTGCTTATGGGAGGCAACTCATAGAACTTTCTTTTCTTCTTTTATTTTTTATTATCTTTATTATTATATTTTTACAATTTGGATTTTGATGCAAGTTTATTTAGCATGAATAAAGAGCTGAAAATTATAAACTAAGACTGATTCACCATGAAACTAGGGAAGTTCCTTTCATTTCTTCAATCATTTTTACTTTTGCATTACAATGAGGACATTGTTTAGTTTAAGCTTGGCAGTGTAAACTCCTATAGTCATTTGGTCTTCTTGTTTGTTATTTATTTTATTTTACTTGTGATTTTATAAGTCTTCAGTTGTTTGATTCTCTTACCAAGTATGTATTTGAGTATGATTGAATTCTCTATGACTCTGAAATTTGTAATTGAGAATGGTTTTGAGAAAAATTTTCAAAAATTTTCAAAATTTCTTTTATGTCATGTGGAGTTTTGTGGGTACTTTGATTTAAATTTTTGACCTTGAACATAATTGAGCACATAGTCATTTTTCTTTTATTCCATTTTGCTTATGAAGAGAAGAAGTTGAATTAACTGGAAGAGGGAAGTTCAATCTTGCTTTGCTCTAGAATCCATTTATGGATCCTTGAGGTGAAATCCTAGTGATACCAAATATTAAAAAAATGATCTAGGCATTTCTTTGTCATAACCAAAAAGCTTTCCCAGCTGTCCTAAGTATCATGCCATCATTGCATGATGTATTTCCATAGTCAACCCCCTTAAGCCTTATTTTACATAAGCCTTTATTTGTTCTTTTAACTACATAAACTATTTTTGCTCTAAACCTGAAAAACTATGAATCTACCTTTTATAGTTTGAGAAAATACTTGGGTGAAAATTTACATTTAAAGAGAAAGTTAGTTCAAAGATAACTATCCATATTATGTTTGCTCTGTTTGACCAAAGTGTGAAAAAGAAAGAAAGAAAGAAAGTGAATGGCCAAAAAAAAAAAAAAAATGCTGAAGTGGTTGAAAATTTGAAAAGGCTACGAGAATCGAGGTGGCTGGAAAAAAAAAGAAGCTGAAGAAAAAAACTCAAAAGGTGGTGTGTATCACTTCAGATTTTGTAACAAGAGTAGTTGGTATTGCTTCATTGATTACAGCAACAATAATGTCACCAGTATGAACATATAATCGAGAAAGAGCTATGATTTGAATCATGTAGATATCTCTTTTATTGTTCTTTCCACCAAGTATTTTTTCAGTTTGTTTTGATTTTCCATATCCATTTCCTTCTTAGCCCTCACCCTGTGGCCTATCATTACAACTTGATTAAAGACCTTTTGATCTTTGATTTTGGTGTTGACTATATTAGTGGAGAGGATTTCTGAAAATTAAACTTATGGGGTTAAGTTTTGATAGAATTCTTCTAATTTTAGTTGTTATACTTTTATCTGAATTTGCAGGTGGTTTAAGGTTAAATTGACTATATCACACACACACTCAAGGTCTTAGTTTTAGGTTGAAGTAAACGCTTAACTCTTACTTGACAAATTGCTAAAAAAAATTTTTGATTTTCCTACTATCTTTGTTGTTAAAAGAGTAAGATACTAGTGATGAAATCTAAATTCAGATCATAACTTGGTGAGTGATGATACTTTTCTATGGGGTCTAGTTGATATTGCCTAAAGTAGTATTTTATTTTATTTTCTTTTTGTTTAAGGACAAACGAAGTTGTAAGTTTGAGAGTGTTTGATGACTTGCATAATTTAGTATATTTTACCACTTATTAACTTTAAACTTTAGTCTAATTTTATTTATTTTTCTTAATTTTAGGCTTCATTTTTATTATTTAAATTTTATTTCAGATTTGAAGAAAATAAAGATCTAAATTTCACCAGTGCAATTTGAGGATAAAGATCAATTTTGATTTTTTTTCAAGATGCTAAAGATAGAAGGGATAAGTTGATGAAGAAAGAAAGTTGAAGGATACTAACTACACGTGGACTTCAAGCCTGAAGATAGAGAATTTGAAAGAAAAAATAAAGGGATAGGGATTGGACGAAAAAGCAAAAGAAAAGGAGATGATTTGCATGTACATGGGCCCCTTTTTGTTTTAATGGAATACTTTGACTTGGTCTTCATGGAATCAACAAAGCTAGATTTGACGTAGCATGCAAACCGGAGATTTGATCTACTTTTTGGCTGGCACATAGAAATGGATGGAAGTGAAAAAACTGGAGATTTGATCTGCTCTTGGCTGGCATGAAACGGACGGCATTTTGCGGGGAATTAATTGTTTTTTTTTTCGGCTTGGCTCTTGGAGGAGAAAACACAGATTCAGAAATTTAGTTTCCTTTGGTTTGGAAGAGAAGTTGCGACTGTGAAGACACTACTGCTACTGAGAGCTACGACTGTGATGACTTGCAAAATTTCGTATTGCAGATTTTACAAGATCACTCGAGTGGAGGCTTTTGGCCGCTTGAGTGAATTCAGGCAGATTCAAACGCTCGACTGCCGCTCGACAGTGAGCTCGAGTGGGTTGCGGGAAAACAAAGATCTCTCGAGCAGAGACATTGGCCGCTCGAGCGAAATCAGGCAGAGTCGAACACTTGATGTGCGCTTGATAGGACGCTCGAGCGGAATCAGGCAGAGTCGAACGCTCGATGTGCGCTCGACACCCCACTCGAGCGAACATCGTATTTTAACAGATCTAAGGTTTTCCACTGTCACACCATATAAAAGGGATTTTTCACTTTATGGTCGTGGCTGTTAGATGGAGAACACTTTTTGGGATAGAAAAACACAGCTAGAAGGATTCAATTCATCTGTTTTGGAGAGGGAATTCCATATATTGCACGTACGTTGGAATCATACACGAGCACAGACGGGAGAAAAGCATTGAATCATTTCCTTGAGTTTTTGAAGACGAGTTGCGGCTGCAAGGAGTATTTTTCAGCGTTTATTTTCTTCCAATATTCTCAGAACAATTATGGTGAATTCGTTTATGTTGAATTCTATTTCTAGCATGAGCTAAATTTTATTTATTCCAGGAAAATGATGTAACCTAGTTCCGAACTATGCTTGATTGTCTATGCTAATTTAAGGCAATTCTCTCTTTGTTTATCTGATTTATTCTGAGTTTATTGTTTCTAATTAACTGGCCATTGATTAGATGATTTTTAATCTTGTGATTTGCTATCAAAAGAGGGAATCATAGGGTAGATCTTGGATATTTCAGCATAGGTGAATATAGAGATTGAAAGACTTGTATGAACCTATATAGTATTTAAATCATTGATCTTATTGCTTTCTTGATTATTTAATTTGCATATTCTTGTGTGAATTGATAAACAAGAGTCATTTCCAATTGACTATCGAAATAGGCTTTTGGATGAATTAGAGATTTGCTATAAGACGAAAAGAATTAAATTAAATTAGCTGGCCGAGAAAAGCATAGTGAAGAATTAGGTGAAATCGATTTCTTAGAAGTTTTCTTTCCCATTAATTTGATCTTTGAACGTCAGTTTGATTTCCTTTGCTTATTTCTCTTTCAGTTGATCTTAGTTTAATTTGCAACTACAAATCTTAGTGATTCCTCTAGATAAAATCGAGATTAGTATAATTTTGGTATTTGGCAAAAGTAAGGTACCAATCCCTGAGGACGATACTCTTCTTATCACTTTATTATAAAACGACGATACTGTGCACTTGCAGTTTTGCACCGATTAGACTGCGAGGAACATTTTTCAGTGTTTATTTTCCTTCCATTATTCTCAAAAAAATTATGTTGAATTTAATTTTTAGCATGAACTAAATTTTATTTATTCTAGGAAAATGATGTAATCTAGTTCCGAACTATGCTTGCTTTTCTATGCTAATTTAAAGCAATTCTTTCTTTGTTTATCTGATTTATTCTGAGTTTATTACTTCTAATTAACTGACCATTAATTAGATGATTTTAATCTTGTGATTTTCTATTGAAAAAGGGAATTATATGATAGATCTTGAATATTTTGGCATAGGTAAATATAGAGATTGAAAGACTTGTATGAACCTATGTAGTATTTAAATCATTAGTCTTATTGCTTTCTTGCTTTATTAATTTGCATACTCTTGTGTAAAATGATGAACAAGAATAATTTTCAATTGACTATCCAAAGAGGCTTTTGGATGAATTAGAGATTTGCTAATAAACAAAAAAAAAATTAAATTCAATTAGTTAGATGAGTAAAGCATAGTGAGGAATTAGGTGAAATCGATTTCCTAGAAGTTTTCTTTCCCATTAATTTGATCTTCGAACATCATTTTTATTTTCCTAAGTGTATTTTTCTTTGAATTGATTTTATTTTAAATTGAAATTACAAAAATCTTAGTGACTTCTCTAGATAAAATCAAGATTAGTGTAATTTCGATATTTGTCAAAAGTAAGTTACCAATCCCTGAGGACGATACTCTTCTTATCACTTTACTATAAAACTACGATATTGTGCACTTGCAGTTTTGCACCAATCAAAGCCACTTGTGAAAAAGAAAAAGACACATGGGAAAAGGAAGAGACACATGAGAAAAAGGAAAAGACACATGGGAAAAGGAAGAGATACATGGAAAAAGGGAAGGATGCATGGGGAACATGACCCACCTCCTACATGCCACTTGGCAAGCATGCACAAGTTTTCAAGGCTCAAGCCTAGGGTTAGGATGTATCAAATGACAATTTTGACCTAGAAGTACATTGAATATGGACCATATGAAGGAACATGTCCAAGGAGTCTCTTAGGATTTCCAATTTTGATAAGAAAACCATGGCACTTGTCATTCATGTAGAGGATCTTTTGGACTTTCCAGGGAGAGGCATTGGTGAAAAAGAAATAGGAGCTTTGACACATGGCACACATGCAAAGATATTCTTAGATTTCCAAGGACCCATGCCACTTGACAAGATTATTCTTTTCAAGATTTATTTTCATATTTGTATTCCCTATAGCTCAGCAGAGGCACCACTTGTCCAACATGCATCAGAAGGCACCACTTGTCCTACATGCATCAGCAAGTGCCACTTGTCCCACATGCACCAGATACACCACTTTTCCAACATGTAGACCTTCCATATGCCACTTATACAACATGCAATAGTCAAAATCTAAAGCCATCCACTTAGCAATAAAGTTGAAGTGAGAAGAAAGAGAGTTTGGGCTATTTTTAGTGTAAAAACACCCCTTTATCTTATGATTTAAGGGCTTACACGAAAATCACTCACTCTTCTCTTCTTTTCCTCTCTATTCAAATACACACCCAAAGCTCTAACTACACCACATTTGAATCAAGAGCTTAAGACACTATAATGGTGAAAACTGAGAGTTGTTGGTTAGAACAGTGCGAATCGAGCCTCCTCTTCAAGATTTTTGACTTGCCCAAAAGTTTTCTTATTTCCTTAGAATATTTCAGCCACCATCTTCTCTCTCTCAAGTTTCCACTTTCTCATATTTTCGCACTAGCTAAACAACACCCTACTCATCACCATTTTTGTATATCACCAAGAAGTTGTCCTCCATATTTCGAGTAGGAGCTTAGCACGTGGAGGTAAGGATCATATCATCCTTTCATGTTGTTCATGCACGGCCAAAGTGGAGGAACTTGTTTGTTCACTTTTGGTTTTAGGATTTTTTACACAACCACCCACTTTCATGCTAGAACCTAGGGTTTTCTCTTCAAGGAACATGGAACCCGAAGTGTTCTTAATATTTTGAACACATGAACACGAGATTTAGAGTACTGATATATGATTCAATTTTAATCTTGAAAGGCAAACTAGGGTTTTAATCTTCAAAGGTTTCGGCCCTAGGGTTTTTAGCTTGAGATAAAGATTTCAAAATTTTCACTACACTCTCACTCACTCACATTTTTTAATCTAGGATTTTGTTGATGATTCCTATTTTGTTATGTTGCATTTTCAAATTTTGTTAATATTATCATTGGAATTTTTGTAAGTAGACCCTCAATCTACCTCGGTTAATAATTGTATATGATTATGTAAACTTTGCATCTTGGTTACTATTGTATATACATGTCATTCCATGCCTAAATATATATGATATTTCGATTTGTACAATAATGATTTGCCATGATGTTTAAAGCAATTTGGTTTTATATGATGTTTTGCTGATTCCGCTATGCTCATGTCAAAAGATTATTTTTACATGCTTTGTGAACCTTGTATCATGTATATGTGAATATGCTCAGATTGATCATTGTTGTTCCGTTCATGATATGTTTTGAGTATTTGCCTACATAATATGTTATGCATATGAAAGTTCTAAGCCATTACCAAAATGTGCTATGCTAGCTCTCATGCATACACGGTGTCTCACATGTCACATGTTCTATGAAAATGTTATCTCAAGTCTCATGTCACATGCATTTGGGTAAATGATGTTTTCAAAAGAGAAGTCGGTACATATTTTATCATGAACAGATGGGCACTAAGGTGGACCGAGTCTTAAAGATCTTTGCAAGTTTCAAATAGGATAATCAATAGATCAAGAAAACAATGCAAGGATTGGTGCAATCCACTTGGGACAAGTCTAGCAAGAGCCCAATATTCAAGACGGGCTTGAGAGAACGAGATCCATTTTTATCCATGTGATACAAGCTATGGAAGACATGACTTAGGATTTGTTGAATATTTGGGTTGAGTATGTTTGGCCCAAATATGTTTTATGTTTTATGAACTAGGGTTTCAAGAGAAGTTTTTAAGGATAGTTTAGGAATTGTTTTAATTTTCAGCTAGGCCTTGTATTTCACCTAGGAGTATTTTGGAAAAGATTCTTAAATTTTTAGTTTAGGGTTTTATCTTGTTTAGTGGAAGGATACTGTAGCACGACACTATTCATGGTATTGTAGTGCAATACTATTCACTCAAGGGCATTTTTGGAAGATAGGGGTTTATTTTACCTAGGATTTTGTGAGGTTTTAGTTTAAATACTTTTTGTAACCTCATTTTAAATAGTATATGAAAGTTTATGACATTTGATTAATTTTATTCATTGTGAGTTGAATTTATCTCCTCTTGTTCTTGATTGAACTATTGAACTTATCAAAGATAATTCACAACTTTTGTAGCTTTCCTCCTTTGTAATCTGGGTTCTTGAGATGGGTTCTTCAACGGGTCTAAATTTTCATATAATCTAGGTTCTTCAAATGAGTTTCTCAACGGGTCTAGATTCTTCCATCCATTGACTTGATTTTGGCTTTCTTGGATAATTTTTCAAATTGATTGAGGGTTCAAGGGATTTCAATTCCACCAGTTCATATCATGACCCCAAGTGCTAGGATGGGGGAATATACTTTTGGAACTCCCTATCCACTCTAGAGTGTTTAAAGTCGAGTGGAGACCCCTAGGTCGATGAAGTACAGTCTACGAGCCTTGAATGGTTCCTATGGAAAGATATCAAAGCAAGGTTGCATCTGAACCTAGTGGATGCTATACGGTGAAGGCAAAATAAGCAAAATGCCATAAAAGAATATGTTTATGTTTATGTCGTAGTCACCTCGATCAAGTGAATCATTGGTTGATGCGGTAACTAACAGGGAACACATGATGCTTAAAGGAGTCGTGAGGTATCCAAACATGTAAATAATATGATATGATTAAGGTATTTGAGCTCCATGATATGATATGATATGACATGCCAATGATAAGATATGATAGGATATGATGTGATATGACATGGTACGATATGCATTGATATGACATGGTACAACATGCCATGATATGATATGATACGATACAACATGTCATGATATGACATGATATAATGAGATGATATGAAATGATATGGCATGATGTGATATGATAAGAACAAGAACTCAAGCTCAAATGATATGAACATGTGTTAAGAGTTTAAAAGATGAAAAGTTGTTTTATGAAAAGGTCAAGTTGCATAAGTCAAGTTTTATGTCAAGTACATGTCATGCACTCATCTCATGATTTGCCATTTATATGCTTATGTTAATTGTTGTACGTTGTATGTTTACTTGTTGAGATTTCTCTAAATCTCATTGTAATATTTACCACTACCATTTCCCAATCAGAGTGGTGTAAGTTGTGATAGGACCAGGAGTAGCGAGTCAGGATGATGATCAAGGCTAAGGATGTGCTCAACTTCGAAAATGAATGGATTCAGGCATGACCTACTTAGAGATAGTTGAGATTAGAAGGATGCCTTAATGATTTTTTTTGTTAAGGCAGTTTTAGATAAAACTTGTTTTGTGTGACAAGGAGTCTAATACTCTATTATTGAGAAGTATGATTTAAAGGCTATGAATGAAGTTGGGATATTAGTTTTATTCTGGTTCAAAATTTTTTTGAGATGACCTATTCCGCTTTGATTTATTGCATAATGCTAGAAACATTCTAGGAGCATGCATCTTAACTGTCATGTACAAGGGGTATGTAGCTTTGAGTTGCATGTCCCAATGCTTCCGTCACAGTCCAATCCCAAGCAAGGACTAGAGAGAAAGAAATGGTGAGTGCCAAAAATCCCTTAGAAGAAAAGTTGAAGACTTGAGCAAAAAAACCTCCATGACTTTTGGCCTTCTCCTTTTATAGAGAGCCTTCCTTCCTTCTAGAAAATCTAAGAGTCTTTGCATGGATGCCACTTGGCAAAAGACTCTTCCCTTTCCCCCTTGATGGAATTGCATAGGAAATCTAAAAGTTGCCTTGTGTGTGAGTAGTGTGAGCCCTCAAAATCCACAACCCTCTCTTACCTCATATTCCAATTTTGCCCTTCTCCACTTGTCTAGATACAATGCACTTGGTGGCTCAAAGGTAAAACACAAAACCCCAATCTTTCTAGAAACTGTACTCATGTGCATGGTTGCCATTTGGCAAGTGAGTGTGTATTCCTTGTGTTGGCCATAAACCCTAGCTCTTTCCTAGGTGATTCTTGGCCTTCGCAAGGTGATCCTTTGGACTTCCCAAGGCCTAGCCGTTGCCCCCTCTCTCGTGCTCTTCCAAAACTTTTTCTAGAACATGTCTTTTCCTCTTCCCAATGAAGATTTTCCTTGGAAATCCAAAAGTCTTTCTTCATGCTTGACAAGTGTCACCTTCCGAAATGGCCTTGCATGTGGGTGTGTAATCCCTAATTTGGTGCCTCCACTCACATCTTCTAAAACCTCCTGCATGTTGGACAAGTGTCACTCCTTGCCTCTTCCCTAGGTTTCTTTCTAGAAAAGACTAAATGGCCCTTCTTATGTCATGTGGTGCCTACATCCATTTTTTTAGAACTCACATTTGGGCTTCCAAGCCTTAAGTTCAACCTAGCAGGCCAAAAACTCACATGAGATTTTTGGCCTTCTCCCATCCCTTATGGACTTACTATTTATTTTTAGAACTCTTAGGGTTCAAAAATATAATATACTCTAAGGCTTTTCCTTCCAACACTTGGAATCTTCTAATAACTAAAATTACTTGTCCAAATAAAAATAGGAATGAGGACTTAGAAAGTCTCGGTTCTCACAATATACAAGTTCTCACCACAAGTTCTCACCTTATTAATCTGCATTGGATGTAGACATTGTATTTGATGCCTTCATAGAATACAATAAAGAAAAAACAAAAGCCATTTCTTAAATGTAATGGAATATAAATCATAAAAATTATAAAATAAAGTAAATAAGAAACATACCCATATCCATTGAAGTCCTAAGGCTGATTGGAGTAAAAGAAAAATGAAGCCAACTTTGTGCACAAATGAGACCCTCAACCATCATCGGAGATAAACTACTTCAAAAAGAATCAAGGGCATGACCCGCCATGCCAAAGCAAGATTTAGAGGCAATTGTAGATACAGGTATTGCAAGTACATCGCTTGCAATTTTTGAAAGCACGCGATATCTAATTGAATTAACCTTCTACCAAATTAGAATATCAAAACTTGCATTGTCTTCCTCACAACTTTCAGCTAGGTATTTATCAACCTCTGACTTGCTTTCAAGAGAGTTTCGGCCATTCTTTAAGCATGAATGTCCATGCATGCACTTGCTCATCTTTATCTGTAGGATTTACATCTTCAAGTGGGAAACTTGTGCACTGCTACTATTGTTGTAAAGAACTGTTCCTTCTTCAATTTCAGCATATGCCTCGTACATGCGGGTTAAGTATTTTTCACATTCAAATCCAAATCAACCACTTTTGTGGGATCATGGGCATACATCACTTCCAATCCAAAGTCAATATATCACATCTTGTACCGAGGAATAAGAAGAATCCCAACAAACAACAACATATTCATATTATCCATGTTGCCCCAATATTTGTTAAATGTTTTCTTCAAATTTGTGGCCATTAATCCCACCACAAGGCTTCTTTCTTCACACTCCAAATCATCACTCCGGATATTGTAACTAGCTCTAGGAAAAAGGAGTTGCAAGTTACATATTGACCCCCCGAAAAGTGTAAAGTTGCATCATGAAATAGTTAAAGAAACCTTATAAACAATCTTGCCTTATCACCATCGATATGCCCTAACTTCTTTGACATTCTCCTATTCACCACATGCTCTACATCATCGTCATCATCGTCTCCAATACTAGTAAGAAACCTTAAATCTTCTTCTTCCAACAATTCAAAAGCTTTTTGAAATTTTGAAACCCTCTTCATGATAGGTGGAGTTCCACCTAGTCAGTACATATAAGCAAATGCCACTTTTGCATGTAATATCTCTCAACTGTACACATTTCTTAAATGTGCTCCCACTTTGAGGTGAGAACTTCACATATTTCACAACACCTCTCACCTACACAATAGAATCGTCAAATTCCTTCAACCCCTCATAGACGATTAAGTTTAAGATATGAGCACAACATCGAACATGTAGGAATTCATCTTCCATCATAGTGTCCCTCCTATACTTGGTTTTTTCTTCAAATAAGAAACTGCTCTAGTATTAGAAATTGCATTATCAAGTGTAATAGCAAGATATTTCGGTCGGTCCCAATCATGCAAATACATCTCTATGGCCCTACCAAGTGTATCACCCTTGTGATTCTCAACCAAATAAAAAGACAGAATCCTCTTGTGTAGATCCAACATCATCAATCAAGTGTGCAGTCAAACACATATAGTTGAGGTTTTGTATGGATATCCATATATCTATGGTGAGGGAAATTCATTGCCCTTGAAGAGCACTTCTCAACTTATTTTTTTCCCTCATATACACACTAAAGCAATCCTTCACAACTGTAACATGGGATGGAATCGTTACCCAATTAAGGCAAACAATAAGTATAAACTTTTTGAAACCCTCCCCTTCAACAAATCTAAAGGGCAACTCATCAAGAATTATTATCTCTACTAAGGCTTGTCTACAAGCCTCAACACTAAATGCTATGGGTACAAGTTTTCCACTACCACTTCCTCCATCCACCTTCCAACCTAAAGTACTTTGGGACTTATCCATCCTATTAAATGGATATTTCTTATATTGTTTCTCAATGTGATACGTCATGGACTTTGTACCGTTGGTCTTCATATCACATGCATATAAAGCACCACAATAATCACATGCAGCCCTAGGTTTACTTGGATCACCTTTTGGTATTCTTTTAAATTGAACCCAAACCATTGACCTAGGTCTACCATTAGCACTCGGATTACTACTACTTCTTACATTGGGTGGTAGTGGAGATATGCCTTGTCCTTGTGTAGGCATGGTTGACTCTACATCATCTATAGTAGAGTCTTGTGGATTCATTTATGGAATAAGGTCCATCTACAAAAATAATGCATCAACAATTTGATTTTAAAAAAAAAAATTCAGAATAGCAAGAATTGAAAAGTAAGTCCTAAACCAAAACATACACGCACATAATCAATAAAAAAAATTAGATTAAAAAAAATCAGATGTGGGAAACACAAGTTTTCTTTATGGATGTAATTAAAAAAATCAGATGGAAAACAATAAATGCAAACACATCCACTAATAAAAGCCACACTTGCTGGGTTCTCATGATCTCCCAACAATTCTATTAATGCAAACACATCTCACGTTGATAGATCATCATGACCTTTGAAGTTTCTTTCTTTTTCATATATTTTAGGTATCTATATATTATTAGATCTAAAGTTTTTTTTTTTTTTAGATGTGAGAAGCTGGAGTTATTTATATATAGGTTTTACATGACCATTTCTATTGCCATTTATAATCTTATAGTAGTTAGCATGAATTTAATCGTCATCAATGAACAATGAATTTATAATCTTGTAGTAGTTAGCATGAATATGTCATCATCAAGATTCATTGAATATATCTACACGCACATAATCCAAAATGCACAGCAAATGCATGTTTCATTTCAGATGTTGCAGCAAATTCATGTTATCGAGCCACATACATACTCTATTTATTATATTTATAAACTATATCTCTCATGCACTATAAGTCTATATACTTTATTTTTTATATATACTACTATAACGCGCGTCCTTGTGGTGGGTCATTTCCAAACAATTTTGATAAAAATCGACAGGAATTACCATTCCTTTTAAATTTCTTTTCCTTTCATGCCAAGATACAAAAGACTCCATATTATAAATAGAATTCATTTTTCTTAATTAAAAGATTACAGTGGAAAACATTAAATTTTATAATAAAAGCTTCTCGTACAAAATATCTTGCCTAGGCCTTCGTGTTTTTTCCCTTGGGTTGTGCCCGTCCTGACCTGTCATGCTCATCTTGTCCCTGGAAGAGCACACATAAAAACTAAAATGAGTCGATGACTAGTAAGCATTACTTCAGATAGTCAAAATATATCAACATAGGTTTTCAGTTATACAGTTATCATTCCATACATACATATCGTATTTATCATGCATATGTCTTTCAGTTTGTTTTAGAAAACGTTGCAAGATGGGGTTTTTCTTTAAAAACATGCTTTCTTCTTTAAAACAATTCCCCACGCATCTCTGCCTTCATTTTTTAAAGAGTCTATTCATGCATTTATCTTTATATGTACATTCATGCATACATACATTCTTGCATTCATCTCTCCTTACTTACATACATGCATACAATCCATACATACATACATGCATCCTTTCCTAACATGCATACATTCATTCGTATCACTTTCATTGGCCGTAGCACACTATTACACCCCGTGTGCTGGGGTTAGCAGTTTTTTAGACCTGATTCCGGCGGTGGCCACAGGTTGGGAATCCATTCCGTCAGGGTGTACCACTGGGTGCACTACCAGTACTACTTACCCGGCATTGCAATCTACCCAGTCCAGTTCATTCATTGGTACCATTTCCATTTTCGTTCATGTGGCTGTTACGTATTTTCATACATCATGCATTCAGTCCTTTTTAGTCTTTTACTTTCGTTTACAGTCCTTTACAGTTCTTACGGTTCTTCAGTTCGTTTCTTTCACATAAAAAATCATTTTAAAATAAAATAGTTTTCTTTCTTTTCATAAAAGGCATTTTAAAAGAAGTTTCTCTTTTCATAAAAGTCATTTTAGAAAAAGTCATCTTTCATGGCATCATTTAAAACATCAGTTTGTGCATCATTTAAAGCATTATCTTTCATAGAGACATTTTAAAACACTTTCTTCACATTGTTTAAAGCATAGGGCCTAGGCCTCACTTTCACAGGGACATTTTAAAACACTTTCTTAACGTCGTTTGAAGCATAGGGCCAAGGCCTCACTTTTCATTTTGTAAAAATACATACAATACATACCACATATAGCATCCATCCACATGCATACACTTACATACTTTGGGTGCGTGAAAAGGAACTATCAAGGAGGGCCGCTAGGCGCTATGTACTTATACTTGAAAACTTAAGCTTCGTTTTCTTTTAAGTAAAGTGTGTCTATTTTCATGGAGAAAAGTTTCATTTTCCTTTTAGAGAAGAGCTTTCATTTTCTTCTTCGTTTATAAAAGAAAACTCCAGAAGAGTATGAATGCAATACTTACCTGGGCTTCATGCCACACTCAATCCATGCAGTCTATTCGTGTGCGTGTCAGATGGTAATCTACATGCATACACATAACCTTACGTCATCATCTATCTAATGCATAAGTAACTATTCTAAAAGTAGAACTATGCCTCACTTGGAACACTCTTCATCCATCCCTAGGCTCTTACGTGTCATTTACTATGCTAAAACCTTCAGAGTCTCCTTAAAGTGAATCCTCGTGATTCACCTTAGGGTTAAGACACTAAGATCTCTGTCTCGTTCTTCTATTTCCACAATCCAAAGCATGATTCCAACCGATAGAGTCATGTGTCCCAACCTTAGACTACTTACCCATAACTACCTTCAAGGATCCTAGCCCATACTAAATCCTCATTCCCAACTAGTCAGGCTACATGAATTCAAGCCAACTATGGGGCTAAAACACCATGTAACCTTGCTCAGGACAGATTACCCATTATATATGGTAAGCCTGTCTGGTACATGTGTCTCACCATAGACACCTGTATCTTATCCCCTTTTATCGCCTAAGAACAACTTATAATTCCAATGAACACCCACTTGTATAAACAAGCTCCATACTCCAATACCAACTTGCTCAGACCTGGTCGATAGAACTCTTCCTACTTCCCGGCCCCATACGAGTTCATCTTAACACTTGATAGGAGAGGACTGCATCCACAAATACACATCTGTTATGTCACGTAGCTCAAGACTAATCTCAAGTCATGTCACGACACCAATCATGCTTCCGCTGCACTCTCTGATACTTTTCCACCACTTCTATACAATCTTAGCCATAGTCAACCACAAGGTGAAACCTGTCACCCCAAACTACAGGCCATATCACCACTGCTTCTGGACACTGTTACACAGTTCCCACCACTTAACAAGAGGATTGCATTCACATACGCGCCTCTGTCACCTTACGTAGCTCGAGACAAACTCCCGAGTTACAACACGATGCCCGTCATCCTTTTGTTGCACTCTCTGATACCTATTCACCACTTCCCACATACTTTCAGCCACAAGTCAACCACAAGGCGACACACGTCACCTTGAACTACAGGCCACATCACCACTGCTTCAGGACACTGTTATACAGTTCCCAATGCTACACCATACACTCCACGCTTCTCTGCTATGCCATCCAACCCTTCGTGACACGTCGTCTAGTGTATCACGACATATCACAGAGTACACTCATGTGAACTCTCTTCCATCCACACTACAACACACAACGCTACGATGTACACCTCAAAGTGCATCGCTACACAACATGGAATATGCACCACACGTACTCCCTTTGCTACATCACTTATTACCACGATGCACATCACACAGTGCATCGCTACATGACAAAGAGCACACGCCACGTCTACGCCACACATCACTATAGCGCACATCACAGGTGCGTCACTGCAATACACGGAGTACGCTCCACGCATGCTCCCTTCACACTTCACGCCGTATCAAAACTACGGCATCCATCTCACACCCACTTCATAGCACAGTCCACAACACTACACAGTCAAGCCCAACACTTCATAACTACACTTCACTTCACAACTACGTAGCGAACTCCACAATTACTAACTACATAGTCTACAGTCCAACCAACCAACTAATATAAACATAAATAACTAGAGATAGAGGGTTATACCATCGACGGGATAACACATGCGTCACTCACTGCCCATCACGATCAAGGTGTCAGAGGAGTCATACGTGGTGGTAACACCGCATACGGTGGCTGTCCACCACGTAAAGTGGCAGTTTGGGCTTGAGAATAGATAGGCGTGGTCTTGGAAAGGCTCAAGGTGGCCTCGTGGTGATCGAAGGTGGTGGAGCACGGCGGCATCACACCATAGACAGTGCATCCGAAATGGATGGAGGTTGCTTGAGGTGGAGGAAGACTATGAAATTTCATGGGAAGCTAGGGAGAGGTAAAGGAAGATGTGGTGGAGATGTGGTGGTAAGGTGGTGACCAAGCAGTGGCTCTCGGCGGCAGATCGGCCACAAGTGGTGCAACTCGTGCCTTGGAAAGTGAGGGAGAGTGAGAGGTGTACAAAGCTTGGTTGGGCATGAAAATTGTTGGAGAAGGTCTTGGTGATGAGAGGAAAAAGATGGTAGTGGTGAAACACCATGGGTATTCGTGCATGGTGGTGCAAACGAATGGGTAGTTGTGGAGACCCATAGGAGAAAGAGAGAGAGTTAGAGGAACAGGTGTGACATCCCATTTTTACGAGTATTTTCACTGAAGGAGTATTTTAATTTAATTAATATATTAGTTCTTTTATTTTAAATTATTGTATTTTAGTTGGATTTATTTAGTTGTGATATTTGTTTTGTGGAGCTCTCTTTATATTAATTATCGTTTTGAATTTAAATTGTTGTGTAATTTGATTTAGTTTGTTTTTGGATTTAAAATTTAGTTCTTAGTTTTTATTAGATATTTATTATATTTTAGTTTGATGTGGTGTTTAATTTATTTTAGTCGTTTTATAGTTTTTAAATTTGTTTTCGTCGGATCAGTTTTTGGACTCCAAAGGTGAGGATTGGACCTCATTTCTCTTCTCCATGTTTTTTTTTTTCTCTTTTCTTTTTTCCTTTTTCCTTTTTTCTTTCTCTTTTCCTTCTTTTCTTCTTTCTTTCTTTTCTTCTTCTTCTTTTTCCTTTTCCTCCCGCGCGCAACACACTCTCTCTCTCCTCACTGTCGCCAGTTGCTTCTGCCGCCTAGTACCGTCGTTCGCTAGCAACGTGGCCGTCACCACCCACCCAGAAAGTTCCCCCTTCAGCCGGTGCACCTCCCCACCAAATCTCACCTCCATCCGAGCCGCCGTTTGCCGCACAGTTGTTGGCCATTTCCGCTGCCGTCGCTCCACCTCCGGCCACCATCTCTTCACCACTTCATCACCTACCTCTTATTGTCCTAACCCACCCTTTTCCGTTACCGGAGCAGCTCCCACGAGCTCAACTCCGATTTGCCATTTTTTCACTTCCACCGCCATTTCCACCTCCACCCACAGCCAAAACTCACTTCCAATAGTTTCATAAACCCCTCTAGGCCATTCCCTATCAATTTCAAGTCTTGGTTTGTCCCCGTTCAAAAATGGATATTTTACAACCCACGGTCACAGTGTATTTTACACTATTACGTTGCTTTTTCTCCACCATTTGCAACATCGCGATCCTTCAAAAATTATCTTATAGCATTGTAAGTATTTTCCAAACTCTATTTTAGATTTAAATATATTATTGCTTTTTCAATAAAATCATTGACTGGTTGGTTAATTCCGGACTGAATCCGAGGAGTCGGGGATCGGATGGATTTGATGACGGAGTGTTTGGTTATTGTTGATATTGTTATTTGTTAGATGAATTGTGTCTTGAGGTGTGCATTGCATGTATGTACATGTGTTGGAACTTGAAAATTGGGCTTTCAAGCAAGAAATATTTTTTGGTATATGTGAACGATTGGATTGACTGGTTTGAGTCAGAGGCACGTGTAGGGATGGTGGTAAGCAGGGACGGTGGTAGAATCCCACTTCTGGTTCCCGCCTGCGGTACACGCAGCGTAGGGATGGTGGTAAGCAGGGACGGTGGTAGAATCCCCCTGTGATTCCCGCCTACGGTGCACGCGTAGGGACGGTGGTGAGCAGGGATGGTGGTAGAGTCCCGCCTGTGATTCCCACCTACAGTGCTCTGATGGTTTGGTTTTTGGACCGTTATTTGGGATAATGGCAAGGTTTTGTTTAAATGATATGTTTTGAGCCAAAATGGGATTTTTGGCATGCGTGGGAAAAATGTGGATTTATGGAATATGTGCATTTGCATTCTTTCATGCATATTGTTGAGTTTAATATGTTTTTATCTTGTGGCGTTTGGATCTTTATTTACCTTTGGTACCGTAGATTTTGATGTAGAGGTCGAGCAGGAGGAGGAAGCTGAGCTCGAGGAGGCGGCTCCACGAGAGTATTGATTTGGAGTTTTATGCCTTGTAGTTTGGTGTTGAAGCGATATTTGAGACTTGTAATATTTTATTATGTATGTTTTAATCGAGTTTGTATTTAAACAAAGAAAAATTATGGTACTTAGTTATAAGACTTTTGTTATCCGCTGCGTGTTTTTATTTGCACACTTGTTGCATATACACACACTTGGCACTTAGCGATAGGGTGGTGACCCGTGTTGTCATCATCCCGATGTCTCGATTTTCACGTGTCAGTACGTGGGATTTGGGGGCGTCATAGGTGGTATCAGAGCGGTTCGGCTCTGGGTAAAACCACATGTCCCATAGGTGGAGTACCAGAAAGTTTTAAAAGCTTGAGTTGATATTATCTTGTTTGTTTAATTTGAATTGTTTTTATTTAACTTGATTCATTTTTTATTTGATTTAATTCCATTTGTTTTGGTTTGATTTGGTTTGGTTTGATCTTATTGGAATTGGAAGTATGTTGTTTTATTTGTTTTATTTATTTTGACTTGTTTTGTTCGGAGTTGAAATTGGGGTTAAGGGTTCGCTATGGCAAGAAGGCGATATAATCGAGGATACTATTATTAGGCATGAACATTTAGTGTAGTAGTTTTGAATTTTTAGCGATGTGGTTTGTTTGTATGATGTTGAGGTCTGAAGGGAATGTCATGGTTTAGGCAATCTTTGTAAGGTGGGAACTCACATAGCAATGAGGAGAGGAATTAGCTTTAAGTCGCTTAAGATGATTGAGGTCAAGGTTTTGTAGAATTTATGTAACGAGGCTATAGGATAGGAGAGTGTAGGTTCAACGAACTTTAAGGATATGTTTAAGAGAATTTTATTTAAGGTTTGGGGCATTATAGAGTTTAGGAAAATAAGTTTATGGTAATTAAGGTGTTAGGTTCGACAAGCTTTGGGGGAAATAATTAAATTTCAAGTTTTAGATTTCGTTGATTCGGATGAGTAATTTGGTGGCAATTGGGGCTTTAGATTTTACAAGCTTTTAAGGTGAATGTTTTGGATTAAAGCCACCAATCTTGAGAATTTCAGAAAATGATTTATTATCCATTAATGTTTTAGAATTTGAAAGATTTGGGAGTCGATTTTTCTATTATGGAATGTAAGTTCATTGATCTTAGAAGTTCCAGAAGGTGATTCTTATTTGATTTAAGGTTTTAGAATTGCAGAGTTGAAGGACTGATTTATAATAAGAATTAAGTTCTTAGTTTTATAGACTTAGTGTTGTAGCTTGATCTACTCTAGTGAGTGATTAGTTTGTAACCATTAAAATGGGGTTGATTAGAGTTGAGTTATTGATATGAAAATTTTTCTAGAGTAGATTTCTTTGAGGATTGGAGGTAATGAACTAGTTTGTGTGTTTCTTTGAGGATTGAAGATATCGAGCTAGTTTAGAAAATAATTATTGTTAACTCGAGGTTGTAGTAGCAGATTTTAGGAAATGATTTTATTGATTCGAAAGATATAGGTCCATCAGGGTGTTGGAAATAGTAGATTTTGTGTTGGTATTGAATACGATTGAATTTGAGGCTATATGATCCGTAGACTTTTGGGAATGGATTCTTAGCAAGTTTAAGGTCATTCTCGATACCAAACTTTAAGCAATGGCTAGTTGTTGATTTAAGGATATAAGTTGAGTAGATTCAGGAATGATTCTTGTTGAGTTGAGGATATAAGTCCAGATGATGGAAATGTGATAATGGATCACTTATACGTTTGAATGATTTTTGGTGTTGGCTAAGAGTGCATGAGATCGATGAGTAGTAAGGGTACGTGTGTATGGATTTCAGAGAGTGCTGGTCCTAGTCTCATCTATTTTTGGCTTGGTAGGAGTTGAAGAGGAATCTGTGTGATAATATTAAATTCAAGAGATTTTGGCTTTGAGTTGTTTGGTAAGTTGAACGGAATGTGCAGTCGAAGCGGATTACCCATTGGGATGAAGGTTTGAAACAACTGTTGTGTTTATCTTGAGAATTAATTGCGGCTTGAAGTCATAGGAATTTAAATTTGTGAGACTATACTTTTCTTTGGAGATCAAGTATCCAGTTGAGAGAATTAGGGATATTGTTATTTAACTTGAAAAGAGATTGTTAGGTCACCATGTGTGGTGTATGAAAAAAAAAAAATCTTGGAAGTTGAAACTTATGCATCAACGGTGGGTAGCATAATCATATGTATGAAGTAATAAAGCATTAGGATCCATGAGCGTTGTTTAATAGTTTTTGATGGATTGAAGATTTAAACAGTATGGCCTGGCTTGAGATTTATTTGTGAAGTGCTATTGAAGGAATTAGTTGTGCTAAAACTAGAATTTTTGAGAGTACAGGTAGGTGGGTGAGTTACCAAGAGCATTTCCATTATGTCTAGGTGAAGTCAACGGTAGTTTATAGTGAGTTAGTTATTGCAAGATTAGATGTTATTCAAAATATAGGTAATGAGCTTGAAGTGTGGGATATCGAATAGAAGTTATAGGCGCTCTCGTTGGTTGGCCGGGAATGACTTGGGCCTTTTGGATATGTTCCTTATCTTTAGAAGAGACAGGTGTATTTTGGGATGATGTTATGTGTTTTCAATTTGGGGCCTGGAGGTTGATTAGTACAGATTTCTGTCATCAATCAATGGATGTATTTTTGCAGAATGTTGATTTTGATTAGGGCAGCGATGGCCAATTGAGGAACGAGTGGAGATTTGTGGTTTTTGGAGGTATATTATTTTCTATGGAAATGTGGTAAAGATTTTCTTGTTCGTAGGTGTTAATCGAGCTTGTACTTGATGTTGTTAATTTATGAGGACATAGTCATTATATATTTTGGCGAGTTATCAGAGTGTGCGCGAAAGCATGATTTTTGGAGATACTTAGATATTCAAATTTTGTGTTGATTTTGAGGAATTAGTAGTGATTCAAGTTTTAATGGGAGATTAATCATTTGGTCGTACAAATTTTGTTTATTGATGGTTAACTTTGGAAGTGGCTATTAGGTTACCAAAGTAAGTTGGAATAGGATAAAAGTTCGGAAGGTAAGGCAGAGACGTCGTTGATATTAGCAATTTATGGTGTAAAGATAATAACCATTGAAATTTGTTGGGAGTTATTGATGATATGTATCTCTCAAATATGTTCGGAGTTGTATCCTGTATCTTTTTGGCGCTGATGTTTGACCTCACAAATTTCGAGGATGACATTTCTTTTTAAGGGGGGAGGATGTGATACCCCGTTTTTACGTATATTTTTACTGAATGAGTATTTTAATTTAATTAATATATTAGTTCTTTTATTTTAAATTATTGTATTTTAGTTAGATTTATTTAGTTGTGATATTTGTTTTGTGGAGCTTTCTTAATATTAATTATCGTTTTGAATTTAAATTGCTGTGTAATTTGATTTAGTTTGTTTTCGGATTTAAAATTTAGTTCTTAGTTTTTATTAGTTATTTATTATATTTTAGTTTGATGTGGTGTTTAATTTATTTTAGACGTTTTATAGTTTTTAAATTTGTTTTCGTCGGATCAGTTTTTGGACTCCAGATGTGAGGATTGGACCTCATTTCTTTTCTCCATCTTTTCTTTTCTCTTTTCTTTTTCCCTTTTTCCTTTTTTCTTTCTCTTTTCCTTCTTTTCTTTCTTTCTTTTCTTCTTCTTCTTTTTCCTTTTCCTCACGCGTGCAGCACACACTCTCTCTCTCTCCTCACTGTCGCCGGTAGCTTCTGCCACCCAGCACCGCCGCTTGCTGGCAACGTGGCCATCACCACCCACCCAGAAAGTTCCCCCTCCGGCCGGCGCACCTCCCCACCAAATCTCACCTCAATCCGAGCCGCTGAGAGCCCATTTAAGCTACACCATTTTTGGCCATTTCCGCTGTCGTCGCTCCACCTCCGGCCACCATCTCTTCACCACTTCATCACCTACCTCTTGTCGTCCTAAACCACCCTTTTCCGGCCCTGATCCGTTGCCGGAACAGCTCCCACAAGCTCAACTCCGATTCGTCATTTTTTCACTTCCACCGCCATTTCCACTGCCACCCATGGCCAAAAATCACTTCCAATAGCTTCATAAACCCCTCTAGGCCATTCCCTATCAATTTCAAGTCTTGGTTTTTTCCCGTTCGAAAATGGGTATTTTACAACCCACGGCCACAGTGTATTTTACACTGTTACGTTGCTTTTTCTCCACCATTTGCAACGTCGTGATCTTTCAAAAATTATCTTATAGCGCTATAAGTATTTTCCAAACTCTATTTTAGATTTAAATATATTATTGCTTTTTCAATAAAATCATTGACTAGTTGGTTAATTCCGAACTGAGTCCGAGGAGTCGGGGTCGGATGGATTTGACGATAGAGTGTTTGATTATTGTTGATATTGTTGTTTGTTGGATGAATTGTGTCTTGAGGTGTGCATTGCATGTATGTACATGTGTTAGAACTTGAAAACTGGACTTTCAAGCGAGAAATAGTTTTTGGTATATGTGAACGATTGGATTGACTGGTTTGAGTCAGAGGCACGTGTAGGGATGGTGGTAAGCAGGGACGGTGGTAGAATCCCACCTGTGGTTCCCGCCTACGGTGCACGCGGCGTAGGCATGGTGGTAAGCAGGAACAGTGGTAGAATCCCGCCTGTGATTCCCGCCTACGATGCACGCGTAGGGACAGTGGTGAGCAGGGATGGTGGTAGAGTCCCACCTGTGATTCACGCATACAGTACTCTGATGGTTTGGTTTTTGGACCATTATCTGGGATAATGGCAAGGTTTTGTTTAAATGATATGTTTTGGGCCAAAATGGGATTTTTGGCGTGCGTGGAAAAAATGTGGATTTATGGGATATGTGCATTTGGATTCTTTTATGCATATTGTTGAGTTTAATATGTTTTTATCTTGTGGCGTTTGGATCTTTACTTACCTACGGCACCATTTTGGTACCGTAGATTTTGATGCAGAGGTTGAGGAGGAGGAAGAGGCTGAGCCCGAGGAGGCGGCTCCGCCAGAGTATTGATTTGGAGTTTTATGCCTTGTAGTTTGGTATTGAAACGATATTTGAGACTTGTAATATTTTATTATGTATGTTTTAATCGAGTTTGTATTTAAACAAAGAAAAATTCTGGTACTTAGTTATAAGACTTTTGTATCCGCTGCGTGTTTTTATTTGCACACTTGTTGCATGTATACACACTTGGCACTTGGCGATAGGGTGGTGACCCGTATTGTCATCATCCTGACGTCTCGATTTTCACGTGTCCGTACGTGGGATTTGGGGGCGTCATAAAAGGAGTACATGGGGAGGAAGCTCATGATGTGGTGGTGTTGGTGCAAGTGCTCATTGGCCATTTTGGCCGTGTATGGCCTCGCTGGGTGGAGGAAATGGGTGTAAAACCCATTTTAAGGATGATGCCATGGTGGGAGGAGGAGGGCATGTGGGGGCTCGCCAGTTGGAGGGAGTGTTGGCCGGAGGGTGGTTGTCAGTTGGTGACTAGTGGTGAGGAGATAGGGGCAACATGTGAGCTGGCCAACTGGAGGAAGTGGTGGCCAGCATGAAAGGAGTGATCGACGACTAGCAGTGAGGCCAATGGTGGTTGGTGGCAGCTGGGCTGGACGTGGAAGGAGTTGCACAGTGAGGAAGGGTGTAATGCACGTCAGGCATGAGGAAGAGAAAGAGGAGAGAGAAGAGAGAGAAAGAATAAAGGAAAAAGTGAAGAAAAAAGGATTGGGGCTTGGGTCTTTAATCCAAGCCCTTCGTTTCGAGATCCTCAAAACGATCTAATGATAAGTTTAAATAATGATTTGAAAATGTGTATTAAAACACTGAGAGAAATTAAGACAGAATATTATTTTATAAACTAAAGTTTATAAAATAATATTTCTTCATCATTCTTTAAAATGATGAAGTATCATTAATTACTCAAAGAGAATAAAATCATTTAAATTAATTTAGAATTTTCAACATAAAGTTAAATAAAATAACTAAAATATTTAATTTAAGTAATTATCCACAATTATAATATTTTTAGAGCTCATTAAAATATTATAATTGTGTAACTTTGAAAACAAGCTTATTTAATAATACTTGAAATATCACCTATAAATATTCCCAGAATATTTAAAATATCCGTAAGTTTTAAAATATCTATCTTACTTTGAAATCCATTGAATATCTTTTGGAACACACCATCGAGGTATAGCACATAGGATAAGACTCAGCACGTAGATCTAAACTTGGCACGTACAGGGAGACTCATAATTAAAGAAGAAGAAAGAAGGAGCAGATATCATAACTACACCGAAAGAAGTAGCTTTCACTGAAATGAAAATGACTCGATTAATATATAGGGCACGCATCAAATCAGAATGTTGATTAATGTAGGAGAGAAAAAAAATTGATTAACTGTGATTTGTGAATTAAAAGTGAAAACTAACAATAAATTGTTGCTCTTGAAGCAACAGAGGGGCTACCGAGGGGTGGGGATGCCACAGGGGGGCTGGGAGAGGGCAAGAGCTGCTACTTACGACAAAGGAGCTAGTTTGTGCAATGGGATGCGCTGGAGGGGATGGAGAGGGGAGGGGATGCGACGGAGGGGCTGGAGAGGGAAGGGGATGCTAACGGAGCCACAGAGGTCTGTTAGGAGCCTAGGGTTTTCAGTCTGAGAGAAGGTTGCCATTTTGAGTGCGGGATAGAATGGAAGGGAATAGGGGGTGGGGGAATAAACGAAAGCTGTTGAAACGAAACTGTGTGGGGTTATTTACAGCGTCGTTTCAACAAACGGTTTATTAAAACAAAAACTAGTTTGCATGAAAAGATGCGTGAAATGCAACCCAGTTTTAAATTTACGTAGAACTGGACCTATACAGTGCCATTTAGATGTGACGACCCGCTTTTACATGTATTTTCACTGAAGCGTTGTTTTTAATTTAATTAATATGTTGGTGTATTTATTTTAAATTAATGTATTTTAATTGGTTTTTATTTATTTGATGCGGTGTTTATTTTATTTAGTCGTTTTACGGTTTTTAATGTTGTGTTCGGCGCATCTGTGTTGGTTTCCGGAGTGAGGATTGGACCTCATTTCTTCCCTCTATCTTTTCTTTTCCCTTTTTCCTTTTTCTCTTTTTCCTCTTTTCTTTCTTTTTTTCTTTTTCTCTTCCTTTTTCCCCTCCCCTCCCGCGCGATACCCCCCCCGTCCGTCTCTCTCTCTCTCCTCTCCCTCACGTCGTTCGGCCAACCTCCCAAAACCACCGCCGCTGGCCACCGTGTGGCACACCACCCCCACCAAAATCTTCCTCTCCCTCTGGTGAACCACCCCACAAAATTCCACCACCAACGGAGCCGCCGTTTAGCCGGAAATCCACCTTCAAGGCGAGCGATTTTTGTTCTGATCTGCCGCCGTCGCTCCACCTCCGGCTACCACCTCTTCACCACTTTATCACCGACTCCTTGCCGTCCTAACCCACCCATTTCCGGCCTCTAACAGTCACCGGAACAGCTCCCACGAGCTAGTTTCCGTTTTGGGCATTTCGGCATTTCCTCAGCCGTTTCCGCCGCCACCCACGGGCCAAACTCCACTTCCACTAGCTTCATAAACATCCTTAGACTATTCCCTATCAATTCCGAGCCTTGGTTTGTCCCCGTTCAAAAGTGGGTATTTTACAACCCACGACCACAGTGAAATTTCACTGTTACGTTGCTTTCCTTCCGCCGTTTGCAACGCCGCGTGTTTTCTAAAAATACCATATAGCGCTGTAAGTATTTTCCAAACCCTACTTTTAGATTTAAATATATTTTGCTCATTCAATAATTATTTGTTGTTGGTTGGCTGATTCCAGATTGAGTCTGAGGAGTTCGGGGGTCGGATGGATGGAGGACGGAATTGCTTGATTGAGGACGGAGTTCAGCTGCTTGTTTGAATCATTTTATTGATTCAAGCACGGCACTTCTCTTATCTCTTCTCTTCACAAGTCAAGCACGGCATTTCTTTTCTTCATCCTTTTCAATTTCTACCATCCAGCCACACACACACACACACACACACATATATATATATATATATATATCATTAGATGGCTGCCTCAAGTTGGTGCTGCCCTTCCTCCAAGTCAAGTAATGCACGGCATCTATCTTCCTCCAATCAAATTAACCAGCCGAATTCTATCTTCAATTCACACTTGGTTGAAAACTCAAGCATGTCTTCACACTTCAAACGGCTTCTCTTCCAATCCATCACATCTTCCTTACCTTAATTTAGCTGCACCAACCGATGAAAGTTAAGCCAAACAAGCCGCTGCCCAATTACGTCCTTCCTTCTCTTCATTCCTCTCAATTAATATACACTTTTGGTCAAAATTCCAACCGGATCTCATTTGAATTTTATTTAAACTGAAAATAAGAAGAAAGAAATAACACTCAAAAATAAATTAAAAAAAATAGATTATCAAAAACAGACTATATATGTGAGGAAATATTGTCCCATTAAATCATAATTATAAAATTAAGCATAAATATGATATCAATCAATTAAAAATCACAACTCGTATTTATGCTTAAAAATCATTTTTCCATCTAAAACCAATAATAGTGTCACGAAGAATTTAAAATACATTGGTTTTAAATAGTTAAAACATGCAATATTTCAGCTCAATCACACCCCCCAACTAGCTTTTTGCTAATCCTTGAGTAAAATAGTGAAAATTAATTGAGATGAACATTACATAAAGCTCGAAATTCAAATAAAAACAATCAAACATAATTCTGAATTCTCACAAAAAATTGATTCGTGACTACTCAACACCAGAAGTTGTATCCACAAGGAAAGTCTCAACAATTGTTCACATAGAATTGGGGCAAATGTCTTAGAACTCGGATATGTGTGTGTGGCTAAACCTCTGTATGTTCCTCACTAATAAACATGATTTATCATAGGATTTTTCAACCTTAAGATTAATCATTATTGATTCTAACTACCTCAAAGCCTAAGGGACTAGCAGTTTTCACGCCAACTCTGTTTAAAGGTTGAACATTCAACCCCCAAAGTTTTGGGTAACTGTTTCTAGCCCTTTATTCAGAAAAAATTACATTTTTTTTTTCAATTTCTTTCTTTCTTTTTTTTTTTTTTTTTTATATAAGGCTCGGTAGTCCTGCAGTTTACTTCTCCTGTTTTAAATCAATGAACATTAATGAGAAACACTACAAGTGTAAGCATGTGCAAAATGTTCTTTCAAAACTTGCCCTTCATTCTATACAAATCAAACTAATTCTCATTTTTGTAAATATCACATCCCGGTGTTTCAAGTCACTCCTCAACAAAATATGATGCATCATAAGTCATGTTCTATGCTTAAGGCTGAAAATAAATCTTTACAAAATAATTCCACTCAACTACTCCACTAAGATACTCAAATTTCACAAAAATGCCAAAAGTGTGTGTTAATCATTTATGTTTCAATGCACCTCACAAATGATTTTTTTTTTATTTGATTGATTTTTTTTATATTTTTATTATTATTTTTTTTTTAGGTACTAATAAATTTTCAACAGAAAACCCTCCCCCCAACTAAATGTGACATTGTCCTCAATGTTCAGCAATTGAATGTTTGATGATATATGCTATACAGGTATGAATTGGAGCAAGATAAACACTGTAGAACATATATTGAGACGAAAATGATTAAATAGAGAGAAAAGAATTCACCTGAGATATTCGAGCACACATAAGGAGTAGATTTCTGTCAAAGTTAAAAACACAAAAAGCAAAAGAAAGAAAAATAAAATAAACAAATACGGTATATACAATGAGGAATCAGAAACTAATTCTAATAAGTAGGATCCTCCAGAGTAGTGGACTCAACCTCTGGAGTAAAATCATCCAAAAATGGTTTCAACCTTTGTCCATTAACTTTAAAAACACTACCATTCTCTGGATTTTCTATCTCAATGGCCCCAAAAGGATAAACAGTTTTTACAACAAAGGGGCCGATCCATCGGGATCGAAGCTTGCCAAGAAATAAATGGAGCCTTGAATTATACAAAAAAACTTTTTGGGAAGGCTCAAAAGATTTTCGAAAAATATTTTTGTCATGAAAAATTTTCATTCTCTCCTTGGCAATGCGAGAGTTTTCGTAAGCTTCATTCCTGATTTCCTCTAACTCATTAAGCTGAAACTTACGAAGAGAGCAAGCTTTATCCACATCAAAATTAAATCGCTTGATTGCCCAATAAGCTTTGTGTTCCAATTCCACAGGTAAGTGACATGCCTTTCCAAAAATGAGTCGATATGGGGACATACCAATCGGGGTTTTAAAAGCAGTACGGTATGCCGAAAGTGCGTCGGTTAGTCGTAAAGACCAATCTTTACAGCTTGGGTTAACCATCTTTTCTAAAAAAAATTTGATCTCCCGATTAGATACCTCAACTTGGCCACTTGTTTGTGGATGATAAGGGGTAGCAACCTTATGAGTAATACCATATTTTCGCATTAAGGCCTCGAAAGGCTTATTACAAAAATGTTTACCCCCATCACTGATAATGGCTCGAGGTGTTCCAAACCTTGATAAAATATTTTCTTTCAAAAATTTCAGTACCACTTTGTGATCATTGTTTTTGCATGGAACAGCTTCAATCCATTTGGACACATAATCCACAACTACCAAAATGTAGAGATTTCCAAAAGAAACTGGGAAGGGTCCCATGAAGTCGATGCCCTAACAATCAAATATTTCAACAACCAAAATTGGATTTAATGGCATCATACTCCGGTGGGTAATACCTCCCAACTTTTGACAAAGCTCACAAGTTTTACAAAATTCATGGGTGTCCTTGAAAATGGTAGGCCAATAGAAACCACATTGCAAAATTTTAAAAGCAGTTTTCTTTCCAGAAAAATGGCCACCACATGCCCCAGAGTGACAAAAAGATATCACACTTTGAAATTCGTTATTGGGAACACATCGTCTAATTATCTGATCTGGGCAATACTTGAACAGATATGGATCATCCCAAAAGAATTTTCTTACCTCCACAAAAAATTTCCTCTTATCTTGTTGAGTCCAAATGTGTAACGCCCGTCCTTATGGTGGGTCCTTTTTCATATCGATTTTGATAAAAACCGACGGGAATTACGATTCCTTTTCAATCTCTTTTCCTTACATACCAGGATACAAAAGACTCCATGTTATAAATAAAATCTCATTTTTTTCTTGATTAAAACTTTCAGCGGAAAACATTACATTACATAATTAAAGCTTTTAATGTGAAACATCTTGCCTAGGCCTTCGTGCTCTTCCCCTTGGGCTGTGCCTGTTCTGACCTGTCATGCTCATCTTATGCCTGGGAGGGCACACATAAAAACTAAAATGAGTCGATGACTCGTAAGCATTACTTCATACAGTCAAAATATAATAACATAGTTTTTCAGTCATGCAGTTATCATTCCATACATACATATCTTACGTAGCATGCATACGTCTTTCTTTTCGTTTGAAAACGTTTCGAGGTGGGGTTTTTATTTAAAACATGATTTCTTCTTTAAAACAGTTCCCCACGCATCGCTGCCTTCGTTACTTAAAGAATCTTTTCATGCATTTATATTTCTACGTACATTCATGCATACATACGTTCATTAAATCATCTTTTCTTACTTACATACATTCATGCATTCGGTCCCTTCATTCATACATACATACATGCATCCATTCTTAACATGCATTCGTTCATTCTTATCACTTTCATGTGGCCGTTGCACACTGTTACGCCCCGTGCGCTGGGGTTAGCGGTCTTTTGGACCTGATTTTGCCCATGGCCGCGGGTTGGGAATCCATTCAGTCAGGGTGCAGCACTGGGTGCACTACCAGTACTACTTACCCGGCATTGCAATCTACCCATTTCTTTGATATCATTTCCAGTCCAGTCCATGTGGCCATTACGTATTTTCATACATCATACATTCAATCCGTTCATTTCTTTACAGTCCTTTCCTTTTCATTCATATCGTTTGAAGCATAATTTTCTTTATTTTTCCTAAAAGTTGCTTTAAGAGAAGTTTCTTTAAGAGGAAACTGATTTTCTTTCTTTTCCATTAAAGTTGTTTTAAAAAGAGTTATTTTATTTTAGAAAAGATAGTTTTCTTTCTTTATCAAACCTTACAGTCCTTAACAGTTATAACGTCCTTTAAAGCTTCATTTCGTTTCCTTTCATAAATATACATACAATACGTACTACTTATAGCATCCATTCACATGCATACACGTACATACTTTGGGTGCATAAAAAGGGGCTGCCAAGGAAGGCCGCTACTTACTTATACTTGAAAACTTACGTTTTATTTTCTTTTTTTTTTACAGAAAAGCTTTCGTTTTCTTTTCCATTTTTATAGAGAAAACTCTAGAAGAGTATGAACGTAACACTTACCTGGACTTCATGCCATACTCAATTCATGCAGTCCATTCATGTGCGTGTCAGATGGCAACCTACATGCATACACATAACTTTATGTCATCATCTATCTAATGCATAAGTAACTATTCTAGAAAATAGAACTATGCTTTGCTTGAAACATTCTCTATCCATCCCTGGGCTCTTACGTACTATTTACTATGCTAAAACTTTCGGGGTCTTATTCCTTAAAGTGAACCTCTGTGATTCACCTTAGGTTAAGACACTAAGATTTCTGTCTCGTTCTTCTATTTACACAATCCAACGCATGATTCTGACATACAGAGCCATGCGTCCCAACCTTAAACTATATACTTTTCACTACTTTCACGTATCCTAGCCCACGCTACGTCCTTATTTCCATCCATTCAGGCTACATGAAGTCAGCCAATTCTCTGGCTAAAATACCATGTAACCATGATCAGGACAAATTACTCATTACATATGATAAATCTGTCTGATACACTTGTCTTGCCAGAGACACATGTATCTCATCCCCTTTTATCACCTAAGAGCAACTTATAATTCCAATAAACGCCTGCTTGTATAAACAAGCTCCAAGCTCCAAACTCCAATACCAACTTGTTAAGACCCGGTCGATAGGACTTTTCCTACTTCCCGGCTCTTTATAAGTTCATCCCAACACTTAATGGGAGAGGATTGCATCCATAAATGCACCTCTATCACGTCACGTAATTCAAGATAAATCTCGAGTCACATCACGATACCCATCATGCTTCCGCTGCACGCTCTGATACTTCTCCATCACTTCCTTATACTCTTAGTCACAAGTCAGTCTCAAGGCAATACCCGTTACCTTGGACTACAGGACACATCACTACTGCTTCGGGACACTGTTACACAGTTCCCGCCACTTGACAAGAGGACTGCATCCACAAATGTGCCTCTATCACATTATGCAGCTCAAGACAGAATCTCGAGTTACAATACGGGGCCCATTGTGCTTCTGTTGCACTCTCTGATACCTTTTCACCACTTCCATATACCTTTAGCCATAGTCAACCACAAGGTAAATCTCGTCACCCCGGACTACAGGCTATGTCACCATTATTTCGGGATACTGTTACACAGTTCCCGATACTAGACCATACACTCCACACTTCTCTGCTACGTCATCCAACCCTTCGTGACACGCCATCCAGTGTATCACGACCTCGTATAGAGTACACTCACGTGAACTCTCTTCCATCCACACTATGACAACATCACTACTATACACGCCTCACGGTGCATCGCTACGCGACACGGAGTACGTGCCATGGGTACTCCTTTCGTTACAACACTCATCATCACGATGCACATCACACGGTGCATCGCCATACCACACGGAGTACACTCCATGTGCATTCCCTTCCTTCTACGCCACACATTACTACAATGCACGTCACACGACGCGTCGCTGCACTACATAGAATACGCTCCACGCGTACTCTCTTCACACATCATGCCATATCACAACTACGGCATCCATCTCATGTCCACACTTCATAGTACAATCCATAATACTACAATTCAAGCCCAACACTTCACAACTACATTTCGCTTCACAACTACGCAGCGAACTCCACAATTACTAATTACGCAGTCTACAATCTAACCAATCAACTACTTTAAACATAAATAACTAGAGATAGAAGGTTATACCATTGACGGGCTAACCCGTGCGTCACTCGCTGCACATCACGATTAAGCGTCGGAGGAGCGTACGTGGCGGTAACACTGCATATGGTGGCTGTCCACCACGTAAAGTGGCGGTTCAGGCTTGAGGATAGCTAGTCATGGCCTTGGAAAGGCTCATGATGGCATCATGGTGATCAAAGGTGGCGGAGCACGGCGGCATCATGCCGTGAACAGTGAATCCGAATGGTGGGTGTTTGCTTGAGGTGGTGGAAGACCATAGAACTTCATGGCAAGCTAGGGAAAGGTAGAGGAACATGTGGTGGCGCTGTGGTGGTAAGGTGGTGGCCATACGGTGGCTCATGGCGGCGGATCGGCCATTTGAAGCCATTTTCAGCCTTGGAGAGTGAGGGAGAGTGAGAGCTACACATAGCTCCATTGGCCATGAAATTTCTTGGGGAAGTTCGTGGTGATGAGAGGAACAAGATGGTGGTGGTGAAACACCATGGGTGGCCGTGTACGGTGGTGCACGGCGGTGCAACCGAACGCGTGTGTGTGAAGACCCATCGGAGAAAGAGTGAGAGTTAGGGAGAAAGAAGGACATGGGGAGGAAGCCCTTGACATGGTGGTTCCATTGGTGGTGCTTGGTGGCCGTTTCAACCGTGTATGGTGGTCCAAAGAGGTGAAAAAGGGTTGAAGACCCATTTCTTTGAAGGGAGATAGAGAGAGAGACTCGGTGGCCGGTAAAGCACACCACCGGTGCAATGGAGGTCGCCGGTGAGGGAGGATCACGCCGGTGTGGGAGGTGAGGCACGGCGGCCGGAGGTGGCGCCGGCTGGAGCTTCAACCGAACGGACATGGAAGTCCATGCACAGTGATGAAGCACGGCTGGACGTGCACGAGGGAGAGAGAAGAGAGAAAAAGAAAGAAAAGAAAAAGAGAAAAGACTGAAGGGAAAGGGTAGGGGCCTGGGTATTTATCTTCAATCCTACGCTTCGGGATCCTCAAAAGGATCTAACGATGAATTAAAATACTGATTTGAAAACGCGTAAGTATTTTATTTAAAATAAACACTTAGATAAAACACTGAAAGGAATTAAGATAGAATATTATTTTATAAACTAAGGTTTATAAAATAATATTTTCTTCATCATTATATAAAATGATAAAGTATCATTAATTAATCAAAGTGCATAAAATCATTTAAACAAAACACTGAGAGGAATTAAGATAGAATATTATTTTATAAACTAAAGTTTATAAAATAATATTTCTTCATCATTATCTAAATTGATAATGTATCATTAATCACTCAAAGAGGATAAAACCTTTTAATTTAAATAAGAGTTTTCAACGTAAAGTTAAACCTCTTAATATTTTAAAACAACTAAAATATCTAATATAAGATATTATCCACAATTATAATATTTTCAGAGCTCATTAAAATATTATAATTGTGCTACATTAAAACAAACTTATCTAATAATACTGAAAATATCTTCTATAGATATTTTCTGAAAATATCTTCCATAGATATTTTCTATAGATATCTTCCATAGATATTTTTCTATAGATATTTTCATAATATTAAAATATCCATAAACTTTAAAATATCTATCTTACTTTGAAATTCGCATAATAACTTTCAGAACACGCCATCGAGATACAACACGTAGGATAAGATTCAACATGTAGATCGAGGCTAGTCAGATAGACTGACTCTCGACACGTAGAGCAAGGCTCAGCACATACACCGAAGTTTGACACGTGGATCAAGGCTCGTACGTAAAGAAGAAGAAAGAAGGAGCGGATATTACAAAATGTGAGGAATTTCACCTGTAGCAAGAAAATTAGCAATGTCAGCGTACCATGGCACTTGAGATATACCAAAAAGTTGCTCATCTGGAAATGTGTCTTTAATAGGAACTGTCTCTATGGAATCCGAAAGAACAAGTCTAGACAGATGATCAGCAACAACATTCTCAACTCCTTTTTTATCTTTGATTATCAGATCAAATTCTTGCAACAAAAGGATCCATCTAAGCAACCTGGGCTTTGCATCTTTTTTCGCTAAAAGGTACTTTAACGCAGCATGATCAGTAAAGATGACAATTTGAGATCCGATCAAATAAGAGCAAAATTTGTCAAGTGCAAAAATTACTGCAAGTAGCTCTTTTTCAGTTGTTGAATAATTCATTTGAGCACTGTTTAAAGTTCTACTTGCATAATAAATAACACAAGGCTTTTTGTCCTTACGTTGGCCCAACACAGCTCCAACAACATAATCACTAGCATCACACATAATTTCAAATGGTAAATTCCAATCAGGTGATCGCATAATTGGGGCTGAAATCAACATACCTTTTAGCTTTGTAAAAAGCTAACTCACAATCATCAGTCCACACAAAAGAATTTTCCTTTGACAATAAATTGCACAAAGGTCTAGAAATTGTGCTGAAGACTTTGATGAACCTCCTATAAAAACCTGCATGACCTAGAAAAGATCTGATATCCCTGATGTTCTTTGGGATGGGCAATTTAGAAATTAATTCAATTTTGGCCTTGTCCACTTCAAAACCTTGAGAAGAAACAATGTGACCAAGAACAATCCCTTGAGTGACCATAAAATGACACTTCTCCCAGTTTAAAATCAAATTCTCTTCTTTGCATCTAATCAACACTCTTTCCAAATGAGTCAAACATTCATCAAATGAATCACCAAAAATAGAAAAATCATCCATGAATATTTCAACGAAACGCTCTACCATGTCACTGAATATACTCATCATGCATCGTTGAAATGTAGCAGGAGCATTACAGAGTCCGAATGGCATCCTTCGGTATGCAAAGGTACCAAATGGACATGTAAAAGTGGTCTTTTCTTGATCTTCAGGAGCAATCTCAATTTGGTTATATCCAGAATAACCATCTAGGAAGCAATAGAATTTATGACCCGCTACACGTTCAATGATTTGATCCATGAATGGTAGGGGAAAATGATCCGTTCTAGTGACAGAATTCAGTTTTCTGTAGTCAATACACACACGCCAACCAGTAGTAACTCTAGTTGGGATCAATTCATTATCAGCATTCTTAACTACAGTCACACCAGATTTCTTAGGTACCACCTGCGTGGGACTAACCCATTTGCTGTCAGAAATAGGGTAAATGATCCCTACATCCAGAAGTTTTAACACCTCTGCTCTAACAACCTCTTTTATGTTGGGGTTCAGTCTATGCTGCATTTCTCTAGAAGGTTTAGAATTGTCCTCTAGATAAATCCTGTGGGTACAAATCGAAGGACTAATACCTTTGATATCAGCTATGGTCCATCCTATTGCCTCTTTGTGTTCAATGAGAACACCAATCAATTTTCTCTCCTGAATTTCATTCAGTCTTGATGAAATGACCACTGGTAATGTCTCTGCTTGGCCTAAAAATGCATATTTGAGATCAGCAGGTAGAGGTTTCAAGTCGAGTTTTGGTGTTTGCACACTTGAAGGGAGAGACACGACATCATGAGGCGGTAATTCCTCAAAACGTGTTCTCCATTTATCAGTGTCCATTATAGGAGTAGATTCTAACAAAAAATTCATAGATGCAAGTACAGAATCATCATCAAAATTTTCACCATGAACCAAACAAGCCTCAAGTGGGTCAGAAAAACTTGACAAATCAAATTTATTTTGAACAAGAGTTTGGATCAGATTTACTTCATGCACATCATCATCATCACCAGGTTGTTTACAAATATTGAAAATATTCAACTCCAAAGTCATGTTGCCAAAAGATATTATCATCACACCACTCTTACAATTTATTAAAGCATTTGAGGTCGCAAGGAACGGCCTACCCAAAATTATAGGAGTTTGAGTGCAAACATCAAAGACAGGTTCTGTGTCTAAAACAATGAAATCCACTGGGAAATAAAATTTGCCTGCTTGAACTAGCACATCCTCAACTATCCCTCTCGGTATTTTAATTGAACGGTCAGCAAGTTGGAGTGTTACCTTGGTGGGTTTAAGTTCACCAAGACCCAACTGCTCATATACCGAGTAGGGTAGGAGGTTAACACTAGCTCTAAGGTCAAGTAAAGCTTTTTCAATTTTAAAATTTCCAAACACGCAGGAAATTGTTGGACAACCCGAGTCTTTGTACTTAGGAAGAGAATTGTTCTGGAGGATGGCGCTTACCTGCTTAGTGAGAAAAGCCTTCTTCTGCACCTTTATCGTACGCTTCACTGTGCACAAATCTTTCAAAAATTTAGCATACGATGGAATTTGTTTGATTGCATCTAACAAAGGAATGTTGATTTTTACTTGTTTGAAAATTTCAAGAATATCAGCATTTTGAACCAACTTGTGAGAATGTTGCAATCTTTGGGGAAATGGAGCAGGTATTAGGGCTCTCACAGGCATATCTAATTCAACCTTCTCAAGTTCACCATCACTCTTGGAATTTAAAGAGTTGTTGGTTTCATCAACTTTCGTTGTTGAAATACTCTTATCAATTATTTTTCCACTGCGTAGAGTGGTGATGGACTTGGCATGTTCAAATTTTGAATCAGAGGGATTTGAATTTCTTACCTCAAATTTACCTTTGGGATTCGGCTGAGGTTGAGCAGGAAACTTAACCTTCTCTTGAGCATGCAATGCAGAGGTCAAGTCGCTAATAGAACTTCTCATCTCAGTAATGGCCTGCATTGTCTGAGTGTTGATATTTGCTTGTCCCTGCATAAAAGCCTGTAATGTTTCCTCAAGGGTTTTCTTATGTGGAGGCACATAAGGACTAGAAGAAGATGGCCCTTGAGGATTTTGATTTTGATTGGACTCATTCCTCCAACTAAAATTGGGGTGATTTCTCCATCCAGGATTATATGTTTCAGAATAAGGAGAAGAAAATTGTCTCCTATAGGAATTCATGACATTTGCTTGTTCGTGCAATACCTCTTTAAAAGCAGGAATTGTTGGACAATCCTGAGTTAGGTGTCCACTAATCTCACAAATGCCACAATTTTCTTCTTCTTTTTCACTGGCCTTAATCGGATTTACCTTCCTAAGTTCCATGGCTTCGACTTTTCTTGTCAGACTTGCTATCCTAGCATTCACATCATCATTTCCTTTAAGAACATACATACCTTCTTGAGACATGGCACCGAGTTTGAGCTTATTTGACCGATCAGAACGATCTGTGTTATCCCAAGATTGGGCATTTTCAGCTAACTGGTCAAAATAGTTCCAAGCGTCATCAGGATCTTTATTTAGAAAATCATCATTACACATCATTTCTACAAACTGACGCATTTGAGATGTTAAACCTTCATAGAAGAAACTAATGGTGCGCCAAGTCTCATAGCCATAATGTGGGCAAGTTAGTAACAATTCTTTAAAACGTTCCCAACACTGAAAAAATGTTTCATTTTCCTTTTGAGAAAAAATCATAATATTTCTGTGAAGAGTGTTGGTCCTATGAGTAGGAAAAAACATTTTTAGAAATTCTCTTTGCATTTCTTGCCATGTGCCAATAGATCTTGGTCTCAAGGAGTTCAACCAATTTTTAGCTTTTTCTTTCAAAGAGAATGGAAACAACTTTAATCTAACAACATCATCATTGATAGTTTGGTTTTGTAAAGTTGCACAAACTTCTTCAAATTCTTTTAGATGCAAATAAGGACTTTCTGAATCTAAGCCATGAAACTTGGGAAGTAATTGGATTACTCCCGGTTTTAAATCAAAATTTCCCATATTCGTAGGAAAAATCATGCAAGATGGAGTACTTGTCCTTGTAGGTTACAAATATTCGCGCAAAGTTCTCATTGGCGGATTATTTTGTGCCTCTTCATTTTCTTATTCGTCATGAACACTACGATTGTCAGCCATGGTATTAGAATGAGAATTTTTAGAATCACCTGACAAAGTATCAACCAATTCTTTTAAAACAATTTCCTCTCTTCTCAATCTACCCGTTTGATCACGTTGCCACGAGATCATTCATCATAGAGGATCGAGTACATTCAAAAAGTAAAAACAAAATGCAAAACAAGCAAGAAAATAAAAGAAAAAATTTTGGAACGAGATTACCAAATGGTATGAATATGGAAGCAATGTTACATGCTCTGTTTTCCATAAAAAATCATACCTGCAAAAAGAATATGAAAAACAATTAGCAAAAGATTACTAAATTTTTTTTTCTTTTCTAAAAAAAAAAAACAATTATCACATGTTGCAATCCCTGGCAACGGCGTCAAAAACTTGTTGTGCCTAAATTCTGACTCAAATTAATGAACCAAAAATTTAGTGCAGTTTTACCTGCAAGTATACAGGTGTTGTAGTATCTTACAGGATCGAATCCACACGGATTGACTTTTGTGATAAAGGAAATAAATTCAGACAATGAAATGAAATTACTAAAAGAAACGTGCAATCAGATGAAGATTGATAAAATAACTGAATCAAACTAAAATGATAAAATGAATTAATATGGAGAAAGACTAAGGTTTCGAGGATCCATTTAATAATTTATCATATTGTTTCCGATCGATTTACATCAATTAAACTAGAATAATGATTCCGTTTAATTGGAAGATTTAGTATTTAAGATCAAGAAAAATAGTCGCTTATGATTGAGCGTGAACGATTGATGATTAAAACATTTACAAATCTATTTGAATACCACAGGGATTCCTCAAGCATTCACTGTATTCGAAAATCACAACGAATCAAGACGAGTATATAGATAATCAAAATATCCAATAATAAAATCATTCAATCGATCAAGCTCTTAGAATAAATTTTACGTGGATCCGAAAACAATATTTAAATCATTAAACTTCACTTCTAACCTTAGTATGGAAATTTAGCTAAACATATTTATTACAAATACTATAGAAATCACATAAATATTCTTTATTAGATAACTAACACAAGAAATATTAAGCAATAACTTAGAAACAACAAAATCTGAAATCCAATTGATACAGAGGAATAAATCAGAGATTGAATTCCATCCGTTTCTTCTAAATGAAAATGAATCAATACAAGAGCTTTATGCCACAAGTAAAAAAAAACATCCACTCCGAATGAAAAGCAAGGAAACGGAAACAGCACAACACCTCCCTTTCTTCCACTCACAAGTCCCCTACTCTATTCAATTCCAACACATGAATTTATTCCAACCAATAAAAACTAAGAAACCGACTTGCTCTCCCACTAAGAAAGCAACTTCTTCTTTCTTCTTTTAATCAAGACTCAAGCACCGACTTACCTATTCTAGCCATCATGACTTTCCTCTCTTTTTACTTGCTTAGAGCCGACGGATTCAATCTTTACTCTTAGCAAACTCCACCTCACTTACATCAAACCGACTACACACTTCCAAGAAAAAAAATAATTCCAGCCGTCTCCCTTTAACTCCAGCTAATCACCTTTACATAATTCTCTCTATGTCTCATCCCACGTCTCACTCTCCCTCTCTCCAACCGATTCCTTCCTTCTACCATCAACCAAGATAAATCCCAACCAATTAATTAACTCCACCTATTTCTTTTCAACCCCAGAAAATTCCAACTGACTTCTCTTAATTCTTTCTCTTCTCACCTCAAATCTCTCTCTCTACTCATGACCAACACACCTCAACTCCTCTCTATCCCCCACGTAACCCTCTCACTCTACCTCTCTCCAACCGATTGCTTCCCTCTTTCTTTTACGTCCAGCAACATATATATATAGCTGCTTCTAGTCGTCCAAACTCCCTCCCTTTTCTCTTTTCTTCCAGCAATATATTTATATATTAAGTTGGCACCAAACTTTCCCCAACCACAATTCACTTCAGCCGACTTCTCTTGTTGAATATGGCACTCTACTTCAAGCACGGCACTTCTCTTATCTCTTCTCTTCACAAGTCAAGCACGGCATTTCTTTTCTTCATCCTTTTCAATTTCTGCCATCCAGCCACACACACACACACACACACACACACACACACACACATATATATATATATCTTTAGATGGCTGCCTCAAGTTGGTGCTGCCCTTCCTCCAAGTCAAGTAATGCACGGCATCTATCTTCCTCCAATCAAATTAACCAGCCGAATTCTATCTTCAATTCACACTTGGTTGAAAACTCAAGCATGTCTTCACACTTCAAACGGCTTCTCTTCCAATCCATCACATCTTCCTTACCTTAATTTAGCTGCACCAACCGATGAAAGTTAAGCCAAACAAGCAGCTGCCCAATTACGTCCTTCCTTCTCTTCATTCCTCTCAATTAATATGCACTTTTGGTCAAAAGTTCCAACCGGATCTCATTTGAATTTTATTTAAACTGAAAATAAGAAGAAAGAAATAACACTCAAAAATAAATTAAAAAAAAATTAGATTATCAAAAACAGACTATATAGGTGAGGAAATATTGTCCCATTAAATCATAATTATAAAATTAAGCATAAACATGATATTAATCAATTAAAAATCACAACTCGTATTTATGCTTAAAAATCATTTTTCCATCTAAAACCAATAATAGTGTCACGAAGAATTTAAAATACATTGGTTTTAAATAGTTAAAACATGCAATATTTCAGCTCAATCACAAATCACAAGATTACTTATCATCTAATCAATGGCCAGTTAATTAGAAGCAATAAACTCAGAATAAATCAGATAAACAAAGAGAGAATTGCATTAAATTAGCGTAGACAATCAAGCATAGTTTAGAAATAGGTTACATCGTTTTCCTAGAATGAAGAAAATTTAGCTCATGCTAGAAATGGAATTCAACATAAACGAATTCCCCATAATTGTTCTGAGAAGATTGGAAAAAAATAAACACTGAAAAATCCTCCTTGCAGCCGCAACTCATCTTCAAAAGCTCAAGGGAACGATTCAACGCTTTTCTCCCATCCGTGCTCGTGTATGATTCCAACGTACGTGCAATAATTAGAATTCCCTCTCCAAAACAGATGATTTGAATCCCTCTAGTTATGTTTTTCTGTCCCAAAAAGTGTTCTCCAGTCAAAAAGTACGGCCATAGGGTGAAAAATCCCTTTTTATATCGTCTGACGGCGGAAAGCCCTAGATCTGTCAAAATACGATGTTCGCTCGAGTGGGGTGTCGAGCGCACGTCGAGGGTTCGACTCTGCCTGAGTTCGCTCGAGCGTCCTATCAAGCGCACATCGAGCGTTCGACTCTGCCTGATTTCGCTCGAGCAGCCAATGTCTCCGCTCGAGCGATCTTTGTTTTTCAGCAACCCACTCGAGCTCCCTGTCGAGCGGCAGTCGAGCGTTTGAATCTGTCTGAATTCGCTCGAGCGGCCAAAAGCCTCCGCTCGAGCAAACTTGTAAAATCTGCAATACGAAATTTTTGCAAGTCATCAAATACCTCCAAACTTACAACTTTGTTTGTCCTCAAACAAAAAGAAAAGCAAATGATAGTTTAGACAATATCAACTCGACCCGACAGAGAAGTATCATCACTCACCAAGCTTTTATGAATTTAGATTTCATCTCTAGTATCTTACTCTTTTAACATCAAAGATAGCAAGAAAATCAATCAAAAATTTTGCAATTTGTCAAGCAAGAGTTAGGCGTTTACTTCAACCTAAAGCTAAGACCTTGAGTGTGTGTGTGATATAGTCAATTTAACCTCAAACCACCTGCAAACTCAGATAAAAGTAGAACAACCAAAATCAGAAGAATTCTCTTAAAACTTAACCCCATAAGTCCAATTTTCAGAAATCCTCTCCACTAATGTAGTCAATACCAAAATCAGAAATCAAAAGGTCTTTAATAAGGTTGTAATGATAGGCCACAGGGTGAGAGTTAAGAAAAAACTGGATATGGAAAATCAAATCAAACTGGGAAAATACTTAGTGAAAAGAACATTAAAAGAGAAACCCACATGATTCAAATCATAGCTCTTTCTTGGCAATATGCTCATACTTGTGGCATTATTATTGATGTAATCACTGATGTAATACCAACAATTTCCTTAACAAAATCTGAGGTAATTCACACTCCGCTTAGCGACTTCTTTTTCTTTTTCTTTCTCTTTTCTTCTTCTTCTTCTTCTTTTTTTTTCAGTCACTTCCTTTCTTCTTCTCTTTCTTCTTCTTCTTTGATCAAACAAAGCAAACATAATACGGTTCATCATGAAACCAATTTTTATCTTTTAAATGTAACTCTCCACCAAAGTATTTTCTCAAACTATCAAAGATAGATTCATTGTTTTTCAAGCTTAGAGCTGGCATGGTTTATGTAGTTCAAAGAATAAATAAAGGCTTATGAAGGCTCAAGGGGGTTAACTATGGAAACACACCATGTAATGATGGCATGACATTTAGGACGGCTGGGAAAGCTTTTTGGTTATGCCAAAGAAATGCCTAGATCATTTCTCTAATATTTGGTCTCAACTAGGATTTCGCGTCAAGGACCCATCAACGGATTCTAGAGCAAAGCAAAATCGAACCTCCCTCTTTCAATTAATTCAACTTCTTCTCTTCATAAGCAAAATGGAATAAGAGAAAAACGACTATGTGCTCAATTGTGTTCAAGGTCAAAGATTTAAACCAAAGTACCCACAAAACTTCACTTGACATAAAAGAAATTTTTAAAAATTTTTCTCAAAACCATCTTCAATCACAAATTTCAGAGTCATAGAAAATTCAATCTTACTCCAATGCATGCTTGGTAAGAGAATCAAACAACCCATCAACAATCCAAGACTTAGAAAACAAGAGGATCAAATGAATAGGAGTTTACACCCCCAAACTTAAACTAAACAATGTCCTCATTGTAATGCAAAAATAAAATTGATTGAATAAATAAAGGAACTTCCCTGGTTTCATGGTGAATCTTCTGTAGATTAGAATTTTTCAGCTCTTTATTCATGCTAAATAAACCTGCATCAAAAACCAATTTATTAAAACTTAAATAAATAAAGATAATAAAATAAATGAAAGAATGAAAGATAGATCTATGGGTTGCCTCCCATAAGCGCTTGTTTTAAAGTCTACAGCCAGACTTTTCAATCATCATCAATTAGGATCTCCAAGAGGAATAAATGCATAGTTCCTCTCCATTTGCTCTCCATAGTAGTGCTTCAATCTCTGACCATTAACTCTGAAAATATTCCTGTCTTGTCCTTCAAATCTACTACTCCAAAAGAGAAAACTTCAGGAATTGTATAAGGACCTGTCCATCTTGATTTCAACTTTCCTGGAAAGAGTTTGAGTCGTGAATTGAAGAGTAAAACTTGTTGTCCTGGAGCAAACTCTCGTCTAAGAATCTGTTTGTCATGTCACTTCTTCGTCTTTTCTTTATAGATCTTTGCATTTTCATATGCATCATTCCAAAACTCTTCCATCTCATTCAATTGAAGAAATCGCTTTTCACCTGCTACCTTCAAATCAAAATTAAACTTTTTTACAGCCCAATAAGCTCTATGCTCCAACTCTACAGGAAGATGACATGCCTTTCCAAACACTAATCGGTATGGAGACATCCCGATAGGTGTTTTAAAGGCTGTACGGTATGCCCACAAAGCATCATCAAGCTTCTTCGCTCAATCCTTTCTATTGATTTTGATCGTCTTCTCAAGGATGTTCTTGATCTCTCTATTTGAAATTTCAGCTTGACCATTAGTTTGAGGATAGTAAGCAGGTGCTATCTTGTGCTTCACACCATATTTAGAAAGAAGATTCTCAAACAACTTGTTGCAAAAGTGAGTCCCTTCATCACTAATAATAGCTCGTGGAGTGCCAAATCTTGTGAATATGTTCTTGTGCAGAAATTTGAGCACTACCTTTGCATCATTTGTTGTTGTAGCAATTGCTTCCACCCATTTTGATACATAGTCAACTGCTACTAAGATATAAGCAAAACCAAAAGAAGGACGAAAAGACCCCATAAAATCTATTCCCCAAACATCAAACAACTCAACTTCTAAGATACCTTTCAGTGGTAACTCATGACGCCTTGAAATATTTCCCATACGTTGGCACCGGTCACAAGTTTTCACCAAAGTGTAACTATCACGAAAAATAGAAGGCCAATAGAACCCACTTTGAAGTACCTTAGCTGCTGTACGGGTGGCTCCAAAGTGTCCTCCATATGATGATGAATGGCAATGATGGAGGATGTCTTGCATCTCTTCTTCTGGCACACATCTTCTAATGATTTGATCAGGGCATCTTTTGAACAACAAAGGCTCATTCCAAAGATAATAATTCACATCATGCAAAAATTTCTTATGTTGATGGTAAGTAAGATCAGGTGGTAAAACTTTACAAGCTAGATAGTTAACAATATCAGCATACCACGGAAGCTTGATCTCACATGCAAACAACTGCTCATCAGGGAATGCCTCTTGGACTACTGAATCTGGTCTTTCTTCCTCTTGCTCAAACCGAGAAAGATGGTCAACCACTAAATTTTCACTTCCTTTCTTGTCTCGAATCTCCAAGTCAAATTCTTGAAGAATGAGGATCCAACAAATTAGCCTTGGCTTAACATCATTCTTGCCAAATAAATAGCGAAGTGTTGCATGATCAGTGAACACTATCACCTTTGTACCAATGAGGTAGGACCGAAATTTGTCACAAGCAAACACCACAGCAAGCATCTCCTTCTCAGTTGTCGTATAATTCAATTGAGCTTCATTCAATGTCCGGCTTGCATAATAGATGGCTCTAAACAGCTTGTCTCCCCTTTGCCCCAACACTGCTCCAATTGCAAAGTCACTTGCATCGCACATAACTTCAAAAGGTTGACTCCAATCAGGCACAATCACAATTGGTGCTGAAATTAGTTTCTCCTTGAGTGCATTGAAGGCCTACAAACAAACAATATCAAAGTCAAATGCAGAATTTTTCTCAAGAAGATTACATAAAGGTTTAGAGAGTTTAGAAAAATCCTTGATAAATCTTCTATAAAATCCCAAATGTCCCAGAAAACTTCTGATTCCCTTCACATTCTTTGGAGGTGGTAGTTTCTCTATGGTTGCAATTTTGGCTCGATCCACCTCAATTCCTTTAGATGACACTCTATGGCCTAGCACGATCCCTTCTTGAACCATGAAATGACACTTCTCCCAGTTTAGGACTAGATTTTTATCTTCACATCTCTGCAAAACAAGAGCTAAGTTATGCAAACAATGATCAAAAGATGTACCAAAAACTGAAAAGTCATCCA